>NC_092047.1:21474686-21775986 GCF_003086295.3 Arachis hypogaea
GGAAGCTATACGTATACATTTCATATATAATAATTTAATTTTCCATATGATATATATAAAGTCCCTAATGAACTCAAAGTTATACTCGAGGGACAGATCATAAGTTGATGACATATTCGTACACATCAAAAGATAGAAAGGAAAATTGCAATTTGCAAATAAAATAATTTTCTATAAAAAAAATTTGATAATACTAAAAAAATAAAAAATAATCAATCTAAACAGTTTAAATTTATTTATTAAAAAATATATTAAATAATAAATTTAAAATAATAAATTTTAATATTTTTTATTTATATTTTTTTGGTTATCACATATTTTCGAAAAGAATCTACATACATACCTTGTAGAAGCAACAAAAAGCCAAGAAAAGAGCCAACAGGTGAAGTTTTCGATTCTCATGAGCCGAGGAAAAAAAAGGTTATTATCTTACACCAATGTGTGTACTAAGCTAATAAGCATTAACAAATTGGATCTTGGAAATTAGAAAACTTAACTTTACTAAAAGTATCCCTTTGTAGTTTGTACATCGTCTATCTCTGTACCAAGTTAATAATAAGAACTAAACTATCATTTTTATCCACGAAAGTTGAAACGCTGATATATTTATCTATAAAAAAATTATTATTTATATGCATGAAATATAAGTTCTGAACAATAAAATTATCCAAACATTAAAAAATCACCTAAAAATCCTAAATTACCCTTATTTTTACCACTATTTTTTTAATCTCAAATTCCACCACCATTCAAATTCTTCTTCACTACCACTCTCATCTCTAACTACTACCATCACTGCCTCTAATTCAAAATTCTTCCCTTTGCATACAAGCACGCTGAAACATTTCAGCAAAGGGGAAGAGCACTTTTGCTTCACCAAAAACCCTTGACTTTGATTAAATCCATATAACTTTTCGCTCAAAGTTTCGATTGCCGTACCATTTGCGGCCACGCGTCTGCAGTGACGAGCTCTACAAAGTCCAGTACGTTGTAAGGTAAGAAAATCACTTTCTCAATCTCATTTTCCTCTCCTAAAGTCCGAAAATGGTATGGTCTTGGGTGTTGAGATTTGCGATTAATTTGATATTTTAGGATTAAATTAACTTGAGGAATTAGAGGGTCTTGGCTTAATTGAGGCACATCCAAAGTATGGATCTTTAACCCTAGTCAATCCTTTGATTACATGTGTTTATGTATTGATATTGGTATACGTATGTGGTAAAATGTGTTACATATGTGTGTGTGTGTGTTAGGTATGTGTGTGCGCGCGTGCGTGCATGCGTGTGTGCGTGTGTGTGATATAAAGCAATTGGGAATGTTGGAAGTTTAATTGGAGGCTTGGAATTGGAAACTAGTTGCTGAATTTTGGTATTGAGGGCTTGCCTTTCGCCTAAGTGGGTTGCCTTGGGTAATATGTGAAAATCGGCCAAGGTATGGTTTAGGTTTCTCGTATTTAATATATAATGTCTTGTGAAAGTTTAGGCTACGTGACCATAGGATAGGTGTGAATGCATGAGTATGATAACTGCCTAGCACCTTTAATGATGATTGTTGATATGAATTGAGTATGTGTTGTTGATTATTGTTCATGATGAGAGTAGGGCGATGAATGATGGATTAATGATGCTTGATATGTTAATAATGATGAATATGAATAGATGATGAATTGTTGATGATTTGTTGGTACAATTGTGAAGTCCATGTATGAGAATTATGTAAAATTGAGGTGTGGTTGACTATGGTAGGATGTGGAGGCTTTGTGGCTGTGATATGGTATGTTGGTGGGTAGTTTGTAAGCTTAAAATGTGGATTGAGTTTGATTTTTTTAATGAAAATTGAGGTTTGAGATTTTTGTAAAAAACTTATTTTTGGCTGAATTTTGCCAAGCCATAACTTAAATTTTGGAACCCCAAATTATTTCAAATGAAAATTGGGTCCGTGAAGTTTACGCCATTTGAAGAATGGATGAAAAATATTTTAAAATGAAAAAGTTATGCGCGTCGAAAGTTTGGAGTGCAAAGCTGAAAATTCTGCAGCATTCAGCATTTTTGTTGTTCTGCACAACTTGTGTACGCGACCACTTCACATGACGCGACCAACCTATTTGGGTTGGGATTCTCGCGTACGAGAGTAGGGTGCTTGCGTAAGCGAGCACAGAAAATTGTATGCCCACGCGTACGCGTGGCCATTCAAAAATACACTCCCACGCGTACGCGTGACCCCTATTTCAGCAAAAATGTGTTTCATGTTTTTAAAGCTCAAATTTCAAAATCTAAACCTCTATTTTCATCCTTTTAACCTTATATAATAGTAATAGGTCTAGTGATGAGTTGAAGCTAGGAAGAAGGGGTAGCTTGGGGGTGAAGTAAGACTTTTAAATAATGAATTGTGTATAAAGATGCAAAGATATGAGATGTATGTGTGAGACCGTGGTTATAGTGTATGAATGTAAAGGAATAATGATGATGAATCTTTGAAAATAAATAGACATGGAGATGACATTTGATGTGTTGGATGCGGGAAAGGCGGTAGGGCGCTAATCCCTCGATCTTATTCCCCCGTATTTCTTGTGATTGTGTTTTGTGGGATGTTAGGAAGGTGGTAGGGCACTAATCCCCTGACACATTTCCTCACATTCTTTCTCTCTCTGTCTGAAAGGTGATAGGGTATTAATCCCCCGACTAGTATGGTACGGCCTCACTAGGGAAAGTGGTAGGGCACTAATCCCTCGATTTATTTTCCCTTAGTGTATGTCTCCAGGAGAAGGTGGTAGGGCACTAATCTCCCAATTTTATGCCTCTTGGAGATGTGCAGTCAAGAGACAGTATCTGGGTTAGCTACCGGGTGTGTTGGATTCTAAGTTAGTTACCGGGTGTGTTGGTAGGGCACTAATCTCCCAACTTTATGCTTCTTCTTAAGCTCCTCGGCCTCAGCTTGGGCAGCCTTAGCCGACGAGACGGCCGCATCGCGTTCCTTTTCCAAAGCGACCACCCGACCTTACGCGGCATTGAGTTGGCTCTCCAAAGTCATCTCCCGCTCGGTTAGACGGGACACGGTGGCATCAAAGGTCTTCAGTTTTTCCTCGAAGACTGAGCCTTCTCCTCGACAGCTTTAAGCTTCTCCTCCGTCTTGGACAGTTGCTCCCGAAGCGTCTCAACTTGAGTCTTGAATTCATTATTGGCCTTGGCAGCAGATTCGAGCTTCCTGCGCAGCGACTGCATCCCCGTCAACTCGAACTCGGCCTTCTGAGCTATTGCAGCACCACGGAGGTGATCCTCCGTGCCAGGAAGCAACTGCGAGTATATGAAGGTCCCGGCGTCGAAGTTCCGCTCCATCACGGTGAGAGCTCCTTCAGAGCTGGAGGATACTCTCTGCCTCTTGGGGGTAGGGACAATCTTCAAGTCGTCATCCTCGACTTGTTGAGTGGAGGACGAATGCCCGATGCCAGCCGTCTCCTCATGAATAGGAGAAGCGCGCGTCCCGTCAGAATATTTGTCCGACATCTCGGTGTCACGGGGTGAAGGTATCGCCTGATCATCCTTATTCTCAGGGAGGATCTCCGGCTTCCCGTCAGCCTTCTCGTCAGCCTTCTCCTCATCACTGTCCGCCAAGAAAGTCTTGAACAAGTCCTCAAGCCTTGTCACCGAAGCAGACATCTCCACTGCAACAAATAAGTAAACAAGTTAGTCGTGAAACCGGCATAACCAAGTAAAGAAATAGCATTACAAAAATACAAGGTGAAGCAACTCATAAATATAATTCCTAGCGACCTCCCAATCACCCATAAGGAGATCCCCTTGTAAGTCACCTTGATAAAGGTGTTGGACCCCGCCCTGAAACTCCAGTACATCGGGATGAGGCGTTCCCCCTCCAACGACAACCAGAAGGGATGGCGATCTTTGACCGGACGCACCTTAAAATACTTGTCTTTAAACCCATGATAAGAGTCCTCGAACAAGCCAAAGATCCTCCGACCCTGGGCAGATCGAAAGGACATGAACCCTTTCCTCGCTTTCCCTTCCTTGGAAGGATTCGTGAGGTTGAAGAAAAAAAGGAAAACGTCAACGGACACCGGCAACTCTAGATATTCACACACCATCTCGAAACAGCGGATGGAAGCCCAACTGTTCGGATGCAGCTGCGACGGCGCCACGGAGATCCGGTTAAGGAGCGCCATTTGAAAAGCAGAAAACGGAATACGAACCCCTACTTGGGTGAACATGTACTTATAGAACCAAATCCAATCGGCAACCCGGGGGGAATGGAAATTAAGCTCGTATAGCCGTTTGTTAGGGGCAGGAACAAAGACGTCGTAGTTGGCCTCCTCGTCAGTCCCGCCGCACAAGTACTCGGCTTGGCGGAACTCGGTTAACTCCTTCTCGCCCATCTGGTTCAGGGAGTCCTTCACGTTGGAAGTCACCCAAGCGTAGGGGTCGTAACCCGCGACGGAGGTGGAAGCTCGAGAAACGACGCGAGGCATACCTACAGTGGGGGTACCACTCGGTTAGTCTATGAGATCGGGAGTCCAGAAAAAGCCCAGAAACTACATTTAGCCTATTCAATAACTAAGATCAAGCATGGCTAAAGCAGAATCCAAGTAAAAATCTAAAAAGCTAACACCCTGGAATGGTAACCCCCCTAACACACCTACTTGACACTATGATCATCTAGCATGCAAATCAAACAAGCAACATGCATATAGGAGAAATGATAATGAAGATAAAACAAACATAAAGCAGAGAAAGAGGAGAAGAGTGCTTACCTGATTGACTGTGATAACTGAGAGGAAAGCAGGAAGGGATGGATGCTCAAAAACGCGAAGATCACAGTAGGGAAATCAAGAAGGAAGAAGGAGAATGCAAATAAAATAGGAATGAAGATGAACAAGGAAATGGAATGAAAATGGAGCGTGAAACTGACTAGAGGATTAAAAAACTGACATGAAGCGCGAAAGACAGGGGTAAAAGAGTCTTTACTCACAGGGTTTGAAACAACCCATTATGAGCATTAAATGCTCGGCGCGAAGAACGAGGCAACGAACGGTTATCCCATCAACGAAAAGACACGCGCGCAAGAGGCACGTCCTCTCCACGAGCGGCCGACCTGGCGACGACACAAGGAAAAACATAACGCGCCACCAATAGCGTTCACGTCCATCGCTGGCGCATTGGGGGCACTGTTACGGCCTGGCTCAAACAGCATACGGGGACCCGACCCGTGGACCACCTGACCCGAATGGTCGGGCTTGAGATGCTCAACCTCTCACCCGGACACGCATCCCTGACAGCTCCGCTACAGCTGTGTGAAGGAAGCTTCGAGGAAGGTGGGTCTGCCCTTGTGGGACCCACCTCTAACATGGTATATATGGGGAGGGTCCTACCCCTCCCCCAAGGTACGTCACACATCATTCTCCCACTTTTCGCCTGCACACTTGACTGACTAGAGCGTCGGAATGTCTTTGCAGGTGACACCCCCCTTCTCCACACGAAGAGCTCGGAAAGTTGGTTACACCTCCTCCAATCCAGCAATCTAAGACCAGGCGACTCCCCCCTTTTCATCAACCGAAGTATCAACCCGAATCGTCCAGTACCCGACATACCAAACAGTATCCATAATTCCTTTCCCAACGTATTCAAACTCTGCAATCAGACCAAGAATTCTACAAAAAGAAAAATGAAAGAAACTATAGTGACGAAGTCCTCTTTTCTTCTCACCCTCTTTTTGTCTTTTTTTTCTTTCTTTTATACGATTTCATTTTATTGAACTAGATTTTTTCTTATTATTTACATAATAACTCTTTCTGTGAAATAAAATAATAAATGAATTGGATTCTTTAACAACATTAGTTGGTAGTATACAGTTATATTTGATTTTAAAAATAAAATAAGACATAATATTAAAAATAAAACATAAAAAATAAAAATACAAAAGTTAATATTTTTATATTTATTAATAATAAATTAAATATAAAATAAAATAAATAATAAAATTTTTAATTTACCTTTTTTCATACAAAATTTAAAAAGAAAAATAAATCGGTAAAAAAATAATTATAAAAAATAAATAATAAGAATAAAAGAAAAAAATAAGTTATGTTTTTTCGTGTTTTTTTATTAAGAATAATATAAAATATATTAATTTAATATTTTAAAATATAATATTTTTTTTTATATTTTAATTATCAAACATAATTTTGTGTTTCTATATTCATATTTTAATGCCTTGTGCTTGTATGCAATTAACTAGTTAATATACGAAAATCAAATGCAGCAAAGATTTGAATTGTGATTCATAGCATGTAGCTGGGGAGAACATTGAGCATTTAAACATTGTGGATATATACATGAGGAGTGCTAATAGTTAACAGATTTTGTGAGTTGTATTTATTAATTAGTTATTAATAATATTTTTAATGGTATAAGATTTTATTTTATGATAAAAAATTATTTATTTTTTTTGTTGGTTAAGTACTGACCAAATTTTGATAAAAGTGTTGGTTCCTAAATTTTCTCTGTATACATATATACAAGTCATCAATCTATAGAGTAATTAGCCAAATCAATTCTCAAAAATTTTAAAAGCGGACATTTTAGTCTCCAAGAAAAATTAATACAGAGATTAATCCCAAGGTTTTACTCCGGTAGACAAATCAGTCTCCAGTTCATTTTTCGGCAGAGTAATTACCTAGATCGGTTCCCAAGAATTTTAAAAACGGACATTTTAGTCCCAAAAAAATTAATGTACAAATCAATTCCCGATATTTCTCTCCATTAGACATAACAGTCCTCCGTCCAAAAATAAAATAAAATAAAATAATAATTATTATTAATTACACAATAATATTGTATTATAATTTTTTGTATTTTTTGGACAAAAATAATAATAAATTTATTTATTAGATTTTTATATATATATAGTCACCTAATAATAATAATAATAATAATAATAATAATAATAATAATAATAATAATAATAATAATAATAATAATCAATAAAATTATTAGAGATTATTCTACAAGAAATTCAAAGTTAAAATCATTTGATATTTTTGTATTTAATATAATCAAAAGATGACCTATTAAAAAGAACGTGTTTGTTTTAAAAAACATGTATTAAAAGAAAATATTTTAATTTAAATTTATATTAAATACATGTTTCTTTTAATATCAACATATTTTTTAAAATAAGATATCTTTTAATTATATTAAATACAAAAATATCAAATAATTTTAATCTTGAATTTTTTATAAAATAAACTCTATTATTATTATTATTATTATTATTATTATATATATATATATATATATATATATATATATATATATAAGAATTTAATGAATAAATTTATCATTAATTTTGTTAAAAAATACAAAAAATTATAGTACAATATTATTATGTAAATAATAATAATAATAATAATAATAATAATAATAATGGAATTCATTTATTTCTTGCAGGGGTGGCTTGTTTTGGTTTTGGCGCATTTCATGTAACAGGATTGTATGGTCCTGGGATATGGGTGTCCGATCCTTATGGCCTAACCGGAAGAGTTCAATCCGTAAATCCCGCATGGGGTGTAGAAGGTTTTGATCCTTTTGTTCCGGGGGGAATAGCCTCTCATCATATTGCAGCAGGGACATTGAGTATATTGGCGGGCCTTTTCCGACCTAACAGTCAATAAACAACGGCTGGAATCAGATCATATTCTCATTTTCTAGTTGCAGAAAGCCTTTCTCGAGGAAGTACACCCTGTGAGTCCCAGTTTATTATTATTATTATTGTTATTTTGTTTTTGGACGGAGGACTGTTATGTCTAACGGATAAAAACATCGGGAATTGATTTGTACATTAATTTAAAATGTTTATTTTTAAAATTTTTGGGGATTAATATGGGTAATTATTCTATCTAAAAATGAACTAGGAACTGGTTTGTCCGTCAGAGTAAAATCTTGAGAATTAATTTAGGTATTAATTTTTCTTGGGGACTAAAATATCCATTTTAAAAATCTTTAGAGACTAATTTGGTTAATTACTCCTATCTATGCGAGCTTTAACATTTAGAATAAAATCAACGGTAGTCATTATGGCATTTACAATTTTCAATAAACTGATATTGATACTAATAAACGAAATTCGTTAGAAATTGTTAGTTGAGCAATGCAATCAGATTCATAGCTGGTAATATATAGAACAATGATGGAAAGGGCTACATTACTAGCAACTTTGCATGTGGGTTCTTAAGGAGTCACCACCCTCTCTAATAATGCTTTTTAACCTTTGCCACTTGTGGAAGTAAATTATGTGAAAGTGAAGTTGCACAAAGAAATATGTCTAATTGCATTGCTTCTTATTCACTCCTACCCAACAGAGAAAAATCTAAGACATTGTACGTAGATCCCTTTGGTAACAAAAGAACGGCCTAATGCTAATTAAATGGAGGTGAAGTTGGGAGATAAAGGGAATTAGGGAATGTTTAATTTCAGGACAAATATTAGGGTAAAAGTAATATTATATTAGAATTAAAATGTATTATTGGATAATTAGACTAAAAGAATTGGACTGATAGATAAAAGTATCGATTAAAACAATAAAAAATTAGATTATGATGAAATTACATTTTAATCTTCTAATTTTGGAGATTGAGGATAGAGTTTAAATTAAAATTCAGAATTTAAATTCAGAATTTAAATTAAAAATTAGAATTTAAAATTTTTAATATTTAAACTTTATAATAACAATATAATTAAATTAAAAAATTTGATTGATATTTACTAAAGATTACTAATTTTCTAATTGAACTCAAAAAAAAAAAAAAGAGTAAAGTATCGTTTTTGTCTCTAACGTTTGGGATAAGTCCCATAGTTGTCCCTAACGTTTCAATCGTCTTATTTAAGTCCCTAACGTTTTAAGATTGACTCAATGTTGTCCTGCTGCTAGCAATTCGTTAACAGAATTGACAAGACGATTTTGAAACGTTAGGGACTTAAATAGGACGAAAACGTTAGGGATAAAAACGATACATAGAAATAAATTTTAGTTTTATCCTTTAATAATATCAATTTTTACTGTACATAGTATTCAATTATTTTTTAATAACATCTAAGTAAATTACACTTAATCACATTATTTTCATTCTAAATAAATTTATTTTTTATAATTTTACACTTAAAGTTATAAGTTAAAATAAAAATATAAAAAATTTATTTAAAATGAAAGTAGTGTGATTAAGTGTAATTTACTTAGATGTGATTAAAAAATAAGTGAATATTAAATACAGTAAAAAATTGAGATTATTGAAGGATAAAACTAAAATTTATTTCTATGTATCGTTTTTGTCCCCAACATTTTTGTTCTATTTAAGTCCCTAACGTTTCAAAATTGTCTCAATTTTGTTCCGCCGTCAATTCTGTTAACGGATCCCTAATGGCAGGACAACATTGAGCCAATTTTGAAACGTTAGGGACTTAAATAGGACGATTGAAATGTTAGGGACAACTTTGGGACTTACCCAAAACGTTAAGGACAAAAACGATACTTTTCTCTAAAAGAAATCAAGAGAGATGTTATATTCTAAACTACTAATATTATACTTGCTACAACGAGTATGAAGAAGGGTGTCAATGGAGATTTCGATAATATGTACTGACGCTAAATCGAATTTTAATAACTTCGATTTAGCTATGCAATACTAAATCGAATTATATATCTTCGATTTAGTGTGATTTAGTGTCTTCCTTTAATAAATCGAAGCGAGTGAAATTAATTTACTTGGATTTGCTTTATATCCTAGTAAATCGAATGTTACATTCATCTAATGTAAATCGAGTTTGATTCATTCGATTTATATATAGTGGTTCAGAACAAAGTGTATAACTATTTCTAGTTTAGGACATCTACATAATATTCATCCCCATTTATTTTAGCAGTGTAAATTACCCTTTATATCATCCGTAAACACTACAAGAAAAATGTTGAGTATCGTCGGATTTACCAGCGAAATAACAAAAATAATCTGCCGGTAATATATTTACTAGCAGATTTTCCGTCGGAACTAATTCGACGGTATAACCCTCGCTGGTAACCAATTACCTCGGATCTTTCAATCCACCGGTAGTTACCGTTGAATTCTGCAATAGATTCTTTGCCTAAAAGCTACTTAGTTATAGACAGAAACTTTTCGCTGGTAATTTTGGTGCTCCACTATTTGCTTTCTCGAATAATTACCGTCGGATTTTTTTTCCAGTAAATCCAATGGTAAATTTACTATTTTTATATTTTAAATACAATAAATGGTCAAATTCTTTTTTATTCTTTATTTAAATTTATTTTTTGCACAATTAATAGTCAAATTCTAAATAATAGAAACTGTTACGAGGGTTACCTGAAACGTTGAGTCGGGTCTGAACGTGAGGTCCTGATCCCTTCGAGTGGCAGCGTCCGACTTGCTGGTGTCGAGGTGCCGCCTATTCCGAGTTCCTCATGAGGAGGTTGGGGAGTGGTACCTGCAAGAGACTCCGCCTGCAGGTTTTTTATATAGACTGGAGTGGGGGATCCAGTGTATTTATAGTAAGATTTGGTGACCTCCCTATGGGTGATAATCTTATCTTATCTTATATCTTGGAAGTTTATTGAGATCTTATCCTTTTGATCACTGCCTTCTAGAAGCAGTGACCTCGCCGCGTCGGGTGTTCGGAGCCTTGGGCTCCTTGGAGGGTGTCCGACCTTTGGGAAAAGGTCGGCTAGCGATTGGAGAGCCTTCTCCGAAGTCGGCCCTTTTTCCTTCACGGGTCCTGGCTTAGAAGCTTGGGTCAGGGTATTAACAGTGTCCTTGCTTGAGCCTCGATCTTTTCATAGATCGTGCTCAAGTATTTCGTGACTGTCTTTGTCGAACACTTCTCCCTTGAGTAGGTCGGGCGATCGGTCCTTTGCTGGTTTTGAAATTCAAAACGCCACCCCGCTTTAAATGCGGGGCTGGATTAGCACGACAGTTTCTTTGATTCTTGCGAGCACTTTTAAAGCTTATTGATTGGGCCTTTACTCCTTCGCTGTTTACTTTTTCGGTGTTTATAAAGGTCCTGGCGCTTCTTCTTCTTCTTCTTTTTTCTTTTCATTTTCTGTGACTCTTTCTCTCTTCCTTTCTCTTTGAACGAATTTTCTTCGTTGCCTTCTGCTCATCCCTGCTTCCAAGATTATCTTTTTCTTGGGTTTTCTCAGTGGATTTCTCTTTTCTTGAAGGGGATCGTTCGTATTATTGCTACTCATCGCGCTTTCTCCTTCACCGACCCTTCGCTCATGTTATTACTTCGCTTTTCTTGTTCTCTCGCTATCCTTAGGGTGATCTTTGGTGAATGCTTGAAGCTTCACTTGTTTTTGGCTTGGGTGTTAGCTACGAATGCTGGTGGCGGTTTTTGTCTGATTTGATTCTATGTATTTCTTGAAGTAGAGTTTCTTGCTTGTCTTACTATTTTTGTTGAATTTTGTCTATTGCTTTCTTGAAAAAGGGGTCTTCTTTGTTTTTAACGCCTTTTTGGGGGTTTTTTGGGGCAAGTGGTTGGCTTTTCTTTGGTTATCTGTGCTGCCCCTGAAGGTGTCGCTGCAATGTGGTTCCGTCAATATTGGAGGGGCTCCTTCTGGCTTGAGTATAATCCTTTTTGAAAAAGAGGAGGGGGTAGTTATTTTTTGAATTCTTCAGGGCTTGCCCGATTTCTTTGCCCCTTGTCCGGGTTGTTTGTAGTGACGATTTCTTTTGCTATTTGTATTTATAGGTGTAGCTTTATGTCTCGTAAAAACCTTATGGAAATGTCTATGAAAGTTTCCCCTGGCCTTCGTGACTGGGTAGATTATGTAGTTCTTTGTTGTGTTACTTTGGTAGATCGGGAGTACTGCGATCAGTTTAGGAGATTGCATAAGATATGTGACAATAGGGAGGGCGAGAAAGATTATGAGCTAGTTGCCCTTGACCTCAAGGAGAGGGTTTGTTTCCCTCCTATAGATAATTCTGAGCGCCCGTATTTTTATGCATACGAGTGTTTTTACCAAGTTAGGTATTACCTTACCTTTCACTGAGTTTGAGACCGAGATCCTTTGGACCTGTAACATAGTGCCTTCCCAACTTCACCCTAATTCCTGGGCATTTATGAAGATTTTTCAACTTCCGTGTCGGGAGCTACGTATCCGACCTTCCCTTAGCCTTTTTCTATACCTGTTTGTCTTAACCAAACCCGGGTCGTAAAAGAGGAAGGCTTCTTAGATTTCCTTTTGGGCCATTGGTGCACGAAATTGTGATCTCCAGGCTCGAACAAATCCTGGTAATGGCTCCAAAGCTTGGTGCTCTGATCTTAATTCATGCTTGTCACAACTTCGATACAACTAACCAGCAAGTGCACTGGGTCGTCCAAGTAATACCTTACGTGAGTAAGGGTCGAATCCCACGGAGATTGTTGGTATGAAGCAAGCTATGGTCACCTTGTAAATCTCAGTCAGGCGGATATGAAGTGATAATGGTGTTTTCGAATATTATATAATAAAATAGGGATAGAGATACTTATGTAAATCATTGGTAGGAATTTCAGATAAGCGAATGGAGATACTTTCGTTCCTCTGAACCTCTGCTTTCCTGCTATCTTCATCCAATCAGTCTTACTCCTTTCCATGGCTGGCTTTATGCAAGGGCATCACCGTTGTCAGTGGCTACATCCCCTCCTCTCAGTGAATAATATGCTCACGCACCCTGTCACGGCACGGCTATTCATCTGTCGGTTCTCGATCATGCTGGAATAGGATTCACCCTCCTTTTGCGTTTGTCACTAACGCCCAACAATCGCGAGTTTGAAGCTCGTCACAGTCATTCAATCATTGAATCCTACTCGGAATACCACAGACAAGGTTTAGACTTTCCGGATTCTCTTGAATGCCGCTATCATTCTAGCTTACGCCACGAAGATTCTAGTTAGGAGATCTAAGAGATATTCATTCTAGCTTAATTCATGTAGAACAGAAGTGTTTGTCAGGCACGCGTTCATGAGGGAGAAGGATGATGAGCGTCACACATAATCCTCACCTTCATCACGTTCTTGGGTGCGAATGGATATCTTAGAAGCGAAATAAGAAGAATTGAATAGAAAACAATAGTACTTTGCATTAATCTTTGAGGAACAGCAGAGCTCCACACCTTAATCTATGGAGTGTAGAAACTCTACCGTGAAAATACATAAGTGAAAGTCCAGGCATGGCCGAGATGGCCAGCCCCTCTGATCTAAGAACCAGACGTCCAAAGATGCCTAATACAATAGTAAGAGGTCCTATTTATAATAAACTAGCTACTAGGGTTTACATGAGTAAGTATTTGATGTATAAATCCACTTCCGGGGCCCACTTGGTGTGTGTTTGGGATGAGATTAAGTGTTGCACGTGCAGAGGCCATTTGTGGAGTTGAACGCCAGTTTTTGTGCCAGTTTGGGCGTTCAACTCTGGTTTTGGATCCTTTTCTGGCGCTGGACGCCAGATTTGGGCAGAGAGCTGGCGTTGAACACCAGTTTACGTCGTCAATTCTTGGCCAAAGTATGGACTATTATATATTGCTGGAAAGCCCTGGATGTCTACTTTCCAACGCAATTGGAAGCGCGCCATTTCGAGTTCTGTAGCTCCAGAAAATCCACTTTGAGTGCAGGGAGGTCAGAATCCAACAACATCAGCAGTCCTTTTTCAACCTCTGAATCTGATTTCTGCTCAAGTCCCTCAATTTTAGCCAGAAAATACCTGAAATCACAGAAGAATACACAAACTCATAGTAAAGTCCAGAAATGTGAATTTAACATAAAAACTTATGAAAACATCCCTAAAAGTAACTAGATCCTACTAAAAACATACTAAAAACAATGCCAAAAAGCGTATAAATTATCCGCTCATCACAACACCAAACTTAAATTGTTGCTTGTCCCCAAGCAACTGAAAATCAAACAGGATAAAAAGAAGAGAATATACTATAAATTCCAAACTATCAATGAAACAGAGCTTTAATCATATGAGCGGGACTTATAGCTTTTTGCCTCTTAAATAGTTTTGGCATCTCACTTTATCCATTGAGGGTCAGAATGATTGGCATCTATAGGAACTCAGAGTTCAGATAGTGTTATTGATTCTCCTAGTTCAGTATGATGATTCTTGAACACAGCTTCCTTATGAGTCTTGGCCGTGGCCTTAAGCACTTTGTTTTCCAGTATTACCACCGGATACATAAATGCCACAGACACATAATTGGGTGAACCTTTTCAGATTGTGACTCAGCTTTGCTAAAGTCCCCAATTAGAGGTGTCCAGGGTTCTTAAGCACACTCTTTTTTTGCTTTGGACCTTGACTTTAACCGCTCAGTCTCAAGTTTTCACTTGACACCTACACGCCACAAGCACATGGTTAGGGACAGCTTGGTTTAGCCGCTTAGGCCAGGATTTTATTCCTTTAGGCCCTCCTATCCACTGATGCTCAAAGCCTTGGGATCCTTTTTATTTGCCTGATGCGCATAAACTTGTTATGCTACGATTTAGGAAATTGCACGATCGGCAAAATTCCTTCCGGCAAGTGCACCGGTTATCGTCAAGTAAAAACTCACAATAGAGTGAGGTCGAATCCCACAAGGATTGGTTGAGTGAGCAATTCGGATTAGAAGTTTGTTCTAGTTGAGCGGAATCAAGATTTAGATGAGAATTGCGGAATGTAAAATTGGCGGGAAACGTAAATGACAAGAAATTTAAATGGCGGAATCTTAAATTGCATGAATTAAAGAGCAGAAGCTAGATTGCTGAAATTAAAAGGGAATGGGGGTGATTGCATGAATGTAATTGCAGAATGTAAAGAGAAATTGGAAATCAGAAATGGGGAATTCATTGGGTTATAGGAGATATTGAGATCTCCGAATCAAAACATGTTTATCTCTTCCTCAAGCAATGCGTTCATTGAATTTTGCTTGGCAATCTTATATGATTGGATCCCAATCCCTTGGCTCACCAATTCTCTCTAAAAACAAACAAATTCCCAATCCCTTGGTTTAAATGTTCATAAGAAGAGATGATGCTCGATCACTGATTATACCACACAGTTTCATGAACCACAATTTGGTAGGATTACATGTCACAATATCCATCCAAACCCCAATCCAATTCACTGTGAGAAAGCTTCTCTAGCATGAATCCTCCATTCCTTTCCCAAGGTTCCGAAGGATTCCAATTATGGGTAGTTTCTTTCCCAAGACAACTACCCAATGGAATTAGATCGAGAAGCTTTCTAACAAAATTCAAGAGAAAAGATTGAAGAAGAAGATAAACTATTATTGATTCATTGAATTACAATAGAGCTCCCTAACCCAATGAAAGAGGGTTTAGTGAGTCATAGCTCTGAATTCAATTACAAAGATATGAAAACTAGCCAAATGAAAAGGTAAAGTCCTTCCTAACTTAAATTCTATCCTATTTATACACTTTCTATATTGAGCTTCTGTTGTGTTTCTTGGGCTTTGAGGCCTCTCCCTGCTTTCCTTTTGCCTTGGGTTTATGATCCATAATCTTGATGAGGCTGTTGATCCAAATTCTGTAACATTCATTGAGCCAACTTAGTGATAATCAAATAATGACACATGACTCAATAAATTGAAATTTCAGACTCATCAATCCTTCAGGCCCAATCCCATAAACCATGATATTCAATTGGGTTTCATACCAGAGTATATTTAAGTTAATGTTTGTGCTCAAATACTAACTTAAACCGCAATATTTTTGGCCCAGAAACCTTTTCCAAGAGTGGCGTTTAAGTTGCAGTTTAAGCTTAAACTGTAGCTTAAACGCCAGACACTTCCAGTGATGCCTTTTGTGGAAGCACGTTTAAGCTTCAGTTTAAGGTTAAACTGAAGCTTAAACGTGGAAATGGAAGAAGGCAGCCCTGGAGGGTGACTTAGTCGAACACGTTTAAGCTTCAGTTTAAGGTTAAACTGAAGCTTAAACGTGGAGATAGGAAAGGCAGCCCTGGAGGTCGAACACGTTTAAGCTCCAGTTTAAGGTTAAACTGGAGCTTAAACGTGGAAATAGAGAAAGCCATCTGGGAGGTCGAACACGTTTAAGCTCCAGTTTAAGGTTAAACTGGAGCTTAAACGTGGAAGCTGAGAAAGGTAGCCCTGGAGGTGTCGAACACGTTTAAGCTCCAGTTTAAGGTTAAACTGGAGCTTAAACGTGGAAATGGAGAAAGCAACCCTGGAGGAGAAAACTTGGTCGAACACGTTTAAGCTCCAGTTTAAGGTTAAACTGGAGCTTAAACGTGGAAATGGCTCCCTGGTGCATTCCCATTTCTGGCGTTTAACCTCCAGTTTAAGGTTAAACTGGAGGTTAAACGTGGAAATGCTTCCTGAGTGGCATTCTCATTCTGGCGTTTAACCTCCAGTTTAAGGTTAAACTGGAGGTTAAACGTGGAAATGCTTCTTTGGTGAGACTTCCATTCTGGCGTTTAACCTCCAGTTTAAGGTTAAACTGGAGGTTAAACTTCAGTTTCAGCATTTCTTAGCCTTCATGATTCTGGCGTTTAAGCTCCAGTTTAGGCTTAAACTGGAACTTAAACTCCACATGTGATATTCAAGCTTCCTTTATTGATTTTGTTGCTTCCTTGCCTAGCCTCTTCTTCCCTGAAATCATCCAAACAATTGCATCAAAGTCTTGCAAAATTTCATGAGAAATCTTCCATTCATAGCATTCAAGTAATATAACTAAAACTCATGGAATTTGCATCAAAATCATATTGTTTGGATGGTTCATTGCTTTGTTATTCTTTTAACCATTCTTGGTTACTTTAAGCTCAAGAAAATGCATAAAACAACTAAAACTATAAAAAAAAAACTAGTGAAACTAGCCTAAGATGCCTTGGTATCACAACACCAAACTTAATACTTGCTTGTCCCTAAGCAAGTCCTGAGTTATTTGAGAAGAAAGTATGAAACAGAAAGCAATTACATTGGCTATATTAGCAAGCATTTGAAGTTCATCAGAAGGGTTTTATGCAGAAAGTTGCAGCATCACTTTTTCATTCTTATCAGGTAAGATTATCACTTTTTCATTGCATCCATCAAACACTGCTATGGCCTCTTGTTATTCTTATGTCCTTGGCACTTTTCTCTTCTTTGTTTTTCTTTTCTTTTTCTTAGAGCTCCTTTGCTCCTTGTTTGCTTGGTATCATGTGTTGCACAAGCCTTTGGAATTTTCTTTTTCTTATCAGTGCACTACACATATCCACTTCAGGCATTTTAGTTCACATTTCTTCTTGAGACATTGGTGCCCAGCACCTCTTTGTGTGACTAAATGTTTTGTATTTAGGTTGCTCTTGATAATGGACTTTTGGTTGATAATCCCGGGTTAGTTAACCCAAGTTACCAAGTGTTGAAACACTCCTCAGAACCTATTCATCCAAGCATATCCTTAATACATAAACACCACAGGCATTTGTCTCAGAAGTTCAAACCATTGGTGCCTAGCTTATTTTCTCAATTTTCTTGCTTTTTGGTTGCCCTTTTTCAGTGGCTTTTTCTTCTTCTTTTTCTTTCTTTTTCATGGCCAAAGACATTTATTCATCAAGATCCATAGACAGTTTTCAATTTCTACACAAAAAATGATAATTCTACACTCTAATTCCAGTGATCTGACTAAACAATCAAGCATGCATACCACCACTTAATTCTACTTGATTTGTCACTAATTGAGCCAAGTTACTTTTGTTCAAACTTTTCTTTTATTTTTGGAAACAGAACAAGCATGGCAAGCACTTGTTTAAGAAAGTGAAGTTATATCCAAACATCTAGGCGTTCACTTTATTCAAAGCGATAAACAGACAAATATACTAAAAACTTCACATTCCAGAAAGGTTCAACATTTACAGTTTAAACCAGAACAAGCATGCTTTTGTTTGCCCTTTTTAAAGAATTATCAAGGAACAATACCACCTTGTGAAATTCCTTGTTTTCTCTTTGTTGCCAGGAAACACTTTGATTTCTTCTTCTTCTCCTAATTGTTGCTTCATGTTTTAAGATCCTTGTTTCCTTTCCTGCAAAGAGTGATGAAGTTGCTTGCTTCTCAAGCACTTGAGTGGTTAGCTCAACTATGTGTGGGTAAGTATCTGAGTCTTAAGTTGGTGTGTGAACACCAAACTTAGTCTCCCACTTACTTCTCTGTTCTTTGAATCCTTGAGTTCTCTTTGGAATGAAGTTGCTGCTAAGGGTTTTAAGCATTTCTGTGACTGCTTAGAATGGTTGTTCCTTTCATATAATTCAAAAGTTGTTGTGTTCAGTTGATCTTTATGGTGGAACACCAAACTTAGAGTCACACATTCCCCTTTGAATTATTGATCCACGAATTCATTGTTTGGTGTGAAACACCAAACTAAATTCTTTGCAATGCACAGAAACTACTTCACCCTTTTTATTGAAACAAATAAAAGAAACAGCAAAAGGGTATTACCTCAGGTTGGGTTGCCTCCCAACAAGCGCTTCTTTAACGTCATTAGCTTGACGGTCAGCTTCCTCAGTTGAGGTGATATTTAACCTTGTCCTTCTCCTCCACATCTCCCAAGTAATGTTTGAGTCTTTGACCGTTCACAATGAAGGTTCGTTGTGACTTTTCTTCCATGATTTCTACTTGTCCATATTTGGAGACCTTGGTGACAAGGAATGGTCCAGACCACCTTGATTTTAGCTTCCCTGGAAATAGCTTCAGCCTAGAATTGTAGAGCAATACTTTTTGTCCTTCTTCAAATTTCCTTGGGGCTATGTTGCTGTCATGCTTCTTCTTTGCTCTTTCTTTGTAAATTTTGGCATTCTCATAAGCTTCAGCTCTGAACTCTTCCAACTCTTGAATTTGCAACATCCTTCTTTCTCCAGCAGCTTTGCTGTCCAAGTTCAAAAGTTTCAAGGCCCAGTATGCCTTGTGCTCCAACTCCAGTGGCAAATGGCAAGCTTTTCCGTATACTAGTTGGTAAGGAGACATTCCAATTGGTGTTTTGAAAGCTGTCCTATATGCCCAAAGAGCATCATCTAGCTTAATCGACCAGTCCTTCCTTGAAGTTCCCACAGTCTTTTCCAGGATCCTTTTGAGTTCTCTGTTAGATATTTCGGCTTGCCCACTTGTTTGTGGATGGTATGGTGTGGCTACCTTGTGTTTGACTCCATATTTTAGAAGCAATGCCTCTAATGGTTTGTTGCAGAAGTGGCTTCCTCCATCACTGATGATTGCTCTTGGAACCCCAAAACGGCAAAAAATGTGTTTTCTGAGGAAGTTCATGACTACCTTATTATCATTGGTTGGAGTTGCTATTGCTTCAACCCATTTGGAGACATAGTCTACTGCCACAAGAATGTAATTATTTGAGTATGAGGAGGGAAAGGGTCCCATGAAATCTATCCCCCATACATCAAACAATTCAAGTTCCAGAATGAATTGTTGTGGCATTTCATTTCTTCTTGGCAGGTTCCCCGCTTTCTGGCATTCATGGCAGTGCTTCACTAGTTCCTTTGCATCTTTGAAGATAGTGGGCCAATAAAAACCACACTGCAACACCTTAGCTGCTGTTCTTTCTCCTGCAAAATGTCCTCCATAAGTGGAGCCATGGCAGTCCCATAAGACTTCCCTTCCTTCTTCCTCTGATATGCATCTTCTGAGTATGCCATCGGAACATTTTTTGAACAAGTATGGTTCGTCCCAGATGAAGTATTTGGCATCATTTACCAATTTCTTCCTTTGATGCTTGTTAAATTCCAACGGCAAACTCCCAGTGGCCTTGAAGTTTGCTATGTCTGCAAACCAGGGTGCTTTGTGAATTACCATGAGTTGTTCATCAGGAAAGCACTCATTTATATGTGTGCTTTGTGCGCTTCCTTCTTCACATGGTATCCTTGATAAATGGTCTGCCACCTTGTTCTCTACACCCTTCTTGTCTTTGATTTCAATGTCAAATTCCTGCAACAAAAGAACCCATCTAATAAGTCTTGGTTTGGATTCTTGTTTAGCAAGTAAGTATTTTAAAGCTGAATGATCAGTGAAGACAATGACTTTAGATCCAATGAGATAGGATCTAAATTTGTCAAATGCAAAGACTATTGCCAAGAGTTCTTTTTCAGTGGTTGTGTAATTCCTTTGGTTAGCATTCAAGACTTTACTGGCATAATAAATCACATGTACCAAATTGTCTTTCCTTTGTCCTAACACTGCCCCAATAGCAAGGTCTGATGCATCACACATCAGTTCAAAAGGTAAGTTCCAATCAGGTGGGGCAATGATAGGTGCAGAGGAAAGTTTTTACTTCAAAAGTTCATAGGCTAGCATGCAATTTTTATCAAATACAAAGGGTGTATCAGAGACAAGCAAGTTACTCAAAGGTTTGGCTATTTTAGAAAAGTCTCTAATAAACCTTCTGTAAAACCCAGCGTGTCCCAAAAAACTCCTAACTGCCTTGACATTACTTGGTGGAGGTAGTTTTTCAATGATTTCCACCTTAGCTCTGTCCACCTCCATGCCTCTATTAGAGATTTTGTGGCCAAGGACTATTCCTTCTGTGACCATGAAATGACATTTTTCCCAGTTTAATACTAGGTTAGTCTCTTGGCACCTCTTAAGCACCAAGGCAAGGTGGTGTAGGCAGCTGGGAAAAGAATCTCCAAACACAGAAAAATCATCCATGAAGACCTCAATAAATTTTTCAATCATGTCCGAAAAGATGGACAGCATGCATCTTTGGAAAGTGGCAGGTGCATTGCACAATCCAAAGGGCATGCGTCTATAAGCAAAAACTCCATATGGACAAACAAATGATGTTTTCTCTTGATCTCTAGGATCAACTACTATCTGATTATAGCCTGAGTATCCATCCAAGAAGCAATAGTAAGCATGTCCTGCAAGCCTTTCAAGCATCTGATCCATGAATGGGAGTGGGAAATGATCTTTTCTGGTGGCTTCATTGAGCTTCCTGTAGTCTATGCACATCCTCCACCCAGTGACAGTTCTTGTGGGTATGAGTTCGTTCCTCTCATTTGGCACCACAGTTATGCCACCTTTCTTGGGAACTACATGGATGGGACTAACCCATGGGCTATCAGAAATGGGGTAGATTACCCCTGCCTGCCATAACTTCATGACCTCCTTTTGTACCACTTCTTTCATGACGGGATTCAATCTTCTCTGAGCTTGGATGGATGGTCTAGCATCCTCTTCTAACAAGATTTTATGCATGCATATGGATGAACTTATCCCCTTCAAATCAGCTAGGGTCCATCCAATGGCATCTTGATGAGTTTGTAGCACCTTGATCAATTCTTCTTCCTGTTCTTGACTCAGGGCAGAGCTAATGATAACAGGATGACTCTCATCACTACCCAAGTATGCATACTTGAGATTAGGGGGCAATGCTTTGAGCTCAGGTTTTGGTGCTTCCTTCTCTTCTTTCACTATCTCTGGCATGTTTGGCATGGTTGTTTCAGCAGCCTTGATGTCACTAACTTCTATGTCTTTGGTGAACTCCTCCTCTGCCACTTCCTTTGTTGTTTCCTCAAAAGTTTCTTGTACTGCAATGTCCACTACATCCACCCTCATGCATTCCCTTAGTGATTCTGATGGATAGCTCATTGCTTTGAATACGTTAAACACCAATTTCTCATCATGTAGTCTAAGAGTGAGTTCACCCTTTTGTACATCTATGATGGCTCCAGCAGTAGCCAGGAAGGGTCTTCCCAGGATTATTGAAGCTTTGGCTTCTTCCTCCATATCTAACACCACAAAATCGGCAGGAAATATAAAATCTCCCACCTTCACCAACAAATCCTCAACTATCCCATGAGGGAATTTAAAAGTTCGATCTGCCAATTGGAGGGCCATTCTTGTTGGTTTGGCTTCCTCAATCTTCATTCTTCTCATCATTGTTAGAGACATCAAATTGATACTGGCCCCTAAGTCACACAAGGCCTTCTCCACCATGACTTCTCCTATGATGCAGGGGATTTGGAAACTGCCTGGATCCTTCAATTTCTGAGGCAATTTGTGCTGGATGATGGCACTGCATTCTTCAGTTAACAACACAGTTTCCTCGTTTCTCCAGCTTCTTTTCTTGGTCATTAATTCCTTTAAGAATTTTGCATAGAGTGGCATTTGCTCTATTGCCTCAGCAAACGGAATGTTGATTTGAAGCTTCTTGAAAATCTCCAAGAACCTGGAGAATTGGCCATCCTTTTCACTTTTCATCAAACGTTGAGGATATGGTGCTTTAGGTGTATAAGGCTTCAGGACCTCTTTTTCTTTTTCTTTTGTTGCAGACGATGTAAAAGATTGTCCTTGTTCCTTATCTCTCACATTTTCCTTTGCTTCATCCTCTATGGTTTCCTTTGAGATCTCCTTTAGATTCTTTCCGCTTCTGAGGGTTATGGCCTTACATTCTTCCCTTGCAATAGCCTTGGCAGCATGAGAAACGCTTGTCCCAGGGGTTTGCTTAGACAAATACGCAATTTGATTTTCTAGCTTCTGGATGGCAGCTCCTTGGTTTTGCAGGTTAGAATTTACTTCTTCCTTAAAAGCTTTCAATTCGGTTATGTCTTGACTCATGGTTGCAAGCATTCCTTCTATCCTGTTTAATTGATCTTGAAATTGTTGGTTCGGATTAGGTTGAGCAGGTTGATTATTTTGGCTATGATATGGTGGTTGAGAGTAAGTGTTTTGTGTGGCTTGGTATGATCTTTGGTTGGAGTTTTGGTATGTGGACTTGTTATGTTGGTTTTGCTGGTTTCCCCACCCAAAGTTTGGGTGATTTTTCCAGCCTGGGTTGTAAGTGTTGGAATGTGGATCATATGGTTGCCTTTGTTGATTTCCTACATAATTAGCCTCTTCCCAATCACCTCCTTCAGTACTTTCTTCCTCTTGATCTTGTGTGTGTATTGCAGCCACTTGTTTTGTTTCTAATTTCCTGGTGAGCTCTGCTAGTTGCTTGGCAAACACCTTGTTCTGGGCTAGAATTGTATCAACATGGTTCAGCTCCATGACTCCCTTAGTGTTGTGTCTCTCTGATGCATAGTAGTACTCATTCTCAGCCACTGTCTCAATCACTTCAATGGCTTCTTCCACAGTCTTTTTCCTGTTCAATGAACCTCCTGATGAATGGTCTACAGCCTTCCTTGATTCATAAGACAGTCCATCATAGAAAATATGCAATTGCACCCAGTCATGGAACATGTCTGGTGGGCATTTCTTTGTCAAATCCTTGAATCTCTCCCATGCCTCGTAGAGAGTTTCACCATCTTGTTGTCTAAAAGTCTGAACCTCAGATCGAAGCCTATTGACCTTTTGTGGGGGGTAGAAACGTGCCAGAAACTTGCTTTCCACCTCGTCCCAGGTTGTTAGGCTCCCCCTTGGGAATGATTCCAGCCACTTAGCTGCCTTGTCCCTAAGTGAAAATGGGAACAAAAGCAGTTTATATGCATCATCCTGGACTCCATTGGACTTCACAGTGTCACAAATTCTCAGGAATTTTGTGAGATGTTGGTTTGGGTCTTCATTAGCACTTCCACCAAATGAACAATGATTCTCCACAAGTGATATTAGCTGTGGTTTGAGCTCAAAATTGTTGGCCTGAATGGGTGGTTTCTGGATGCTGCTACCACAATTCCCAGAGGTTGGGTTTATGTATGAACTAAGAACCCTCCTCTCAGGAATGGCATTGTTTCCATCAGCTCTCTCATGGTTGTGAACTTCTCTATCCATGTTGAGATCTAAAGCTTCCTCAAAATTGTCCTCAGATTCTCCTTCAGATTCCTCTTCTCCCAGTACTCTCTTCCCTCTTGCTTCCCTTCTCAGTCTATGAAGGGTCCTCTGTGGTTCGGTATATGGAGGAGTTGATGTCTCTCCTCTCCTACCTGTCATACAAGAACACAGCACAGGCAACAAACAAATGAAATACTCTTGGTTAATGGAAGAGTATGGTTAGAGCAGTTGAGGAATTAATTCAAACAGTTAGTGAGTCAGTGAGTTAGTTGCTTGAATTTAAAGGCATAAAGAAAGAAAGCATGTAACAGAGTGCAGAAATTAAAATTCAACAAGTAACTTGTACTGAATTAATCAAAAAAAAAAATGCTCAATCTAGTTAACTTCCAATTTGAGAATTGTCAATCGAAAACCAATCCCCGGCAACGGCGCCATAAACTTGATGCGCATAAACTTGTTATGCTACGATTTAGGAAATTGCACGATCGGCAAAATTCCTTCCGGCAAGTGCACCGGTTATCGTCAAGTAAAAACTCACAATAGAGTGAGGTCGAATCCCACAAGGATTGGTTGAGTGAGCAATTCGGATTAGAAGTTTGTTCTAGTTGAGCGGAATCAAGATTTAGATGAGAATTGCGGAATGTAAAATTGGCGGGAAACGTAAATGACAAGAAATTTAAATGGCGGAATCTTAAATTGCATGAATTAAAGAGCAGAAGCTAGATTGCTGAAATTAAAAGGGAATGGGGGTGATTGCATGAATGTAATTGCAGAATGTAAAGAGAAAGTGGAAATCAGAAATGGGGAATTCATTGGGTTATAGGAGATATTGAGATCTCCGAATCAAAACATGTTTATCTCTTCCTCAAGCAATGCGTTCATTGAATTTTGCTTGGCAATCTTATATGATTGGATCCCAATCCCTTGGCTCACCAATTCTCTCTAAAAACAAACAAATTCCCAATCCCTTGGTTTAAATGTTCATAAGAAGAGATGATGCTCGATCACTGATTATACCACACAGTTTCATGAACCACAATTTGGTAGGATTACATGTCACAATATCCATCCAAACCCCAATCCAATTCACTGTGAGAAAGCTTCTCTAGCATGAATCCTCCATTCCTTTCCCAAGGTTCCGAAGGATTCCAATTATGGGTAGTTTCTTTCCCAAGACAACTACCCAATGGAATTAGATCGAGAAGCTTTCTAACAAAATTCAAGAGAAAAGATTGAAGAAGAAGATAAACTATTATTGATTCATTGAATTACAATAGAGCTCCCTAACCCAATGAAAGAGGGTTTAGTGAGTCATAGCTCTGAATTCAATTACAAAGATATGAAAACTAGCCAAATGAAAAGGTAAAGTCCTTCCTAACTTAAATTTTATCCTATTTATACACTTTCTATATTGAGCTTCTGTTGTGTTTCTTGGGCTTTGAGGCCTCTCCCTGCTTTCCTTTTGCCTTGGGTTTATGATCCATAATCTTGATGAGGCTGTTGATCCAAATTCTGTAACATTCATTGAGCCAACTTAGTGATAATCAAATAATGACACATGACTCAATAAATTGAAATTTCAGACTCATCAATCCTTCAGGCCCAATCCCATAAACCATGATATTCAATTGGGTTTCATACCAGAGTATATTTAAGTTAATGTTTGTGCTCAAATACTAACTTAAACCGCAATATTTTTGGCCCAGAAACCTTTTCCAAGAGTGGCGTTTAAGTTGCAGTTTAAGCTTAAACTGTAGCTTAAACGCCAGACACTTCCAGTGATGCCTTTTGTGGAAGCACGTTTAAGCTTCAGTTTAAGGTTAAACTGAAGCTTAAACGTGGAAATGGAAGAAGGCAGCCCTGGAGGGTGACTTAGTCGAACACGTTTAAGCTTCAGTTTAAGGTTAAACTGAAGCTTAAACGTGGAGATAGGAAAGGCAGCCCTGGAGGTCGAACACGTTTAAGCTCCAGTTTAAGGTTAAACTGGAGCTTAAACGTGGAAATAGAGAAAGCCATCTGGGAGGTCGAACACGTTTAAGCTCCAGTTTAAGGTTAAACTGGAGCTTAAACGTGGAAGCTGAGAAAGGTAGCCCTGGAGGTGTCGAACACGTTTAAGCTCCAGTTTAAGGTTAAACTGGAGCTTAAACGTGGAAATGGAGAAAGCAACCCTGGAGGAGAAAACTTGGTCGAACACGTTTAAGCTCCAGTTTAAGGTTAAACTGGAGCTTAAACGTGGAAATGGCTCCCTGGTGCATTCCCATTTCTGGCGTTTAACCTCCAGTTTAAGGTTAAACTGGAGGTTAAACGTGGAAATGCTTCTTTGGTGAGACTTCCATTCTGGCGTTTAACCTCCAGTTTAAGGTTAAACTGGAGGTTAAACTTCAGTTTCAGCATTTCTTAGCCTTCATGATTCTGGCGTTTAAGCTCCAGTTTAGGCTTAAACTGGAACTTAAACTCCACATGTGATATTCAAGCTTCCTTTATTGATTTTGTTGCTTCCTTGCCTAGCCTCTTCTTCCCTGAAATCATCCAAACAATTGCATCAAAGTCTTGCAAAATTTCATGAGAAATCTTCCATTCATAGCATTCAAGTAATATAACTAAAACTCATGGAATTTGAATCAAAATCATATTGTTTGGATGGTTCATTGCTTTGTTATTCTTTTAACCATTCTTGGTTACTTTAAGCTCAAGAAAATGCATAAAACAACTAAAACTATAAAAAAAAAAAACTAGTGAAACTAGCCTAAGATGCCTTGGTATCATTGCCCTTGCCTTTTGGTTTTAAGGGTTATTGGCTTTTTCTGCTTGCTTTTTCTTTCTATTTTTTTTTTACATTTTTTTTTCGCCTATTTTTTTTTTCTTTTTTTCTTTCTGCAAGCTTTGTTCTTTGCTGCTTTTTCTTGCTTCAAGAATCATTTTTATGATTTTTCAGATTATCAAATAACATGTCTCCTAGTCATCATTCTTTCAAGAGCCAACATATTTAACATTCTTAAACAACAACTTCAAAAGACATATGCACTGTTCAAGCATACATTCAGATAACAAGGAGCATTGTCACCACATCAATATAATTAAGCTAAGTTCAAGGATAAATTCGAAACTCATGTACTTCTTGTTCTTTTGAATTAAAACATTTTTCATTTAAGAGAGGTGATGGATTCATAGGACATTCATAGCTTTAAGACATAGTTATTACTACTAATGATCATGTAATGAAGACACAAACATAGATAAGCACATAACATAGAAAACGAAAAACAGAAGAAATAAGAACAAGGAATGAATCCACCTTAGTGATGTCCTTGAGCTCTTCTATGTCTCTTCCTTGTCTTTGCTGCTCCTCCTTCATTGCTTTTAGATCATCTCTGATTTCATGAAGGATGATGGAATGCTCCTGATGTTCCACCCTTAGTTACTTCCAATAATTGTGTGGAAGAAAATGTATCCCCTGAGGTATCTCAGGGATCTCTTGATTTACAGTCAAATGTTCTACCACTGAGCTATAGACCCTTGATGGAAGCTTTTGTCTTCCCTTTCCTCTTTCTAGAGGTTTCTCTGGCCTTAGGTGCCATCAATGGTTATGGAAAAAACAAAAAAGCTATGCTTTTACCACACCAAACTTAGAATGTTGCTCGCCCTCGAGCAAAAGAAGAAAGAATAGAAGAAGAAGAGGATATGGAGGAGATGGATGGCTGTGTGTATTCGGCCTTATGGGTGGGATTGGGTGGGGAAGAGATGTTGAATTTTTGAAGGTAAGTGGGTGTATGGGTGTGAGTGGTAAATGGAAGACAGAAGGGATGAGTGTTTATTGGGAATAGAGGATGATTGAGAAGAGAGAAGAGAGTGAGTGAAGGTAGGTGGGGATCCTGTGGGGTCCACAGATCTTGAGGTGTCAAGGCATTTACATCCCTGCACCAATTTAGGCATGCAAAATGCCCTTGCACACAACTCTAGGCGTTCAGCGCCAGGTTGGTGCCCATTTTGGGCGTTCAACGCCCCTTTGCTGCCATTTCTGGCGTTGAACGCCAGAACCATGCTTGTTCTGGGTGTTCAGCGCCAGGATGCTCCCATTCTAGGCGTTCAGCGCCAGAACTATGCTCTGTTCTGGCGTTTGAACGCCAGACAGATGCTCCTCCAGGGTGTGATTTTTCTTCTGCTGTTTTTGATTCCGTTTTTGATTTTTTTGTTTATTTTGTGACTCCACATGATCATGAACTTAAGAAAACATAAAAAACAATAAAAATAAGAATTAGATAAACATTGGGTTGCCTCCCAACAAGCGCTTCTTTAATGTCAATAGCTTGACAGTGGGCTCTCATGGAGCCTCACAGATGTGCAGAGCTTTGTTGAGACTCTCCAACACCAAACTTAGAGTTTGGATATGGGAGTTCAACACCAAACTTAGAGTTTGGTTGTGGCCTCCCAACACCAAACTTAGAGTTTGACTGTGGGGGCTCTGGTTGACTCTGCTTGGAGAGAAGCTTTTTCTGCTTCCTCTCCATGGTTGCAGAGGGAGATCCTTGAGTTTTAAACACAAGGGAGTTCTCATTCCATTGAAGGAATATTTCACCTCTGTCAACATCAATCACAGCTCTTGCTGTGGCCAGGAAAGGTCTTCCTAGGATGATAGATTCATCTTCTTCCTTTCCAGTATCCAGGACTATGAAATTAGCAGGGATGTAAAGGCCTTCAACCTTTACTAACACGTCCTCTACTTGTCCATAAGCCTATTTTCTAGAGCTGTCTGCCATCTCTAATGAGATTTTAGCAGCTTTCACCCCATAGATTCCCAGTTTCTCTATTACAGAGAGGGGCATGAGGTTTATTCCTGAACCAAGGTCACACAGAGCCTTAAAGATCACGGTGCCTATGGTACATGGTATTATGAACTTTCCAGGATCCTGTCTCTTCTGAGGCAATGTCAGTTGATCCAGATCACTTAGTTCATTGATGAACAAGGGAGGTTCAACTTCCCATGTATCAATGCCAAATAATTTGGCATTTAGCTTCATGATTGCACCAAGAAACTTGGCAGTTTGCTCTTCAGTAACATCCTCATTCTCTTCAGAAGAGGAATACTCATCAGAGCTCATGAAGGGCATAAGGAGGTTCAATGGGATCTCTATGGTCTCTAGATAAGCCTCAGAGTCCTTTGGTTCCTCAGAGGGAAGCTCCTTATTGACCACTGGACGTCCCAGGAGGTCTTCCTCCTTGGGATTCACGTCCTCTCCTCTCCTCATAGGTTCGGCCATGGCGCTTATGTCAATGGCCTTGCACTCTCCTTTTGGATTCTCTTCTGTATTGCTTGGGAGAGTACTAGGAGGGATTTCAGTGATCCTTTTACTCAGCTGGCCCACTTGTGCTTCCAGATTTCTAATGGAAGATCTTGTTTCATTCATGAAACTTACAGTGGCCTTAGATAGATCAGAGACTAAGTTTGCTAAATTAGAAGTATTTTGTTCAGAGTTCTCTGTCTGTTGCTGAGTGGATGATGGAAAAGGCTTGCTATTGCTAAACCTGTTTCTTCCACCATTATTAAAGCGTTGTTGGGGCTTTTGATCCTTCCATGAGAAATTTGGATGATTTCTCCATGTTGAGTTATAGGTGTTTCCATAAGGTTCACCTAAGTAATTTACCTCTGCTATTGCAGGGTTCTCAGGATCATAAGCTTCTTCTTCAGAAGATGCCTCTTGAGTACTGTTGGATGCAGCTTGCATTCCATGCAGACTCTGAGAAATCATATTGACTTGCTGAGTCAATATTTTATTCTGAGCCAATATGGCATTCAGAGTATCAACCTCAAGAACTCCCTTCTTCATAGGCGTCCCATTACTCACAGGATTCCTTTCAGAAGTGTACATGAACTGGTTATTAGCAACCATGTCAATGAGTTCTTGAGCTTCTGCAGGCGTTTTCTTTAGGTGAATGGATCCACCTGCAGAGGTATCCAATGACATCTTAGATAACTCAGACAGACCATCATAGAATATATCCAGGATGGTCCATTCTGAAAGCATGTCAGAAGGACACTTTTTGGTCAACTGTTTGTATCTTTCCCAAGCTTCATAGAGGGATTCACCTTCTTTCTGTCTGAAGGTTTGAACATCAGCTCTAAGCTTGCTCAGCTTTTGAGGAGGAAAGTATTTGGCTAAGAAAGCCGTGACCAGCTTATCCCAAGAGTTCAGGCTGTCTTTGGGTTGAGAATCCAACCATAATCTAGCTCTGTCTCTTACAGCAAAAGGGAAAAGCATGAGCCTGTAGACTTCAGGATCTACTCCATTAGTCTTAACAGTATCACATATCTGCAAGAATTCAGTTAAGAACTGAAAAGGATCTTCAGATGGAAGTCCATGAAACTTGCAGTTCTGCTGCATCAGAGAAACTAACTGAGATTTCAGCTCAAAGTTGTTTGCTCCAATGGCAGGAATGGAGATGCTTCTTCCATGTAAATTGGAATTAGGTGCAGTGAAGTCACCAAGCATTCTCCTTGCATTGTTGTTGGGTTCGGCTGCCATCTCCTTTACTTGTTCGAAATTTTCAATCAAGTTGTCTCTGGATTGTTGTAATTTAGCTTCTCTTAATTTTCTCTTCAGAGTCCTTTCAGGTTCTGGATCAGCTTCAACAAGAATGCCTTTTTCTCTGTCCCTGCTCATAAGAAAGAGGAGAGAAAAAGAAAAGAAGAGGAATCCTCTATGTCACAGTAAAGGGGATCCTTATTGTTAGTAGAAGAAAAGAAGAAGAAATTCGAACACAGATAGAAGAGGGGGTTCGAATTTGGTGATGATGTGAGGAAGAGATGTTAGTTAATGAATGAATAAATAGAATAGGATGAGAGAGAAGGAGGGAATTTTCGAAAATTAATTTTGAAAAGGAGTTAGTGATTTTTTTGAAAATAGTTTTTGAAAAATGTTAGTGATTTTCGAAAATTAAGATTTAAAAAATAAAATAATTAATAAATTAAAAAAAGAAATTTTGAAAAAGGGGGAAGATATTTTCGAAAATGAGAGAGAGAGAGTTAGTTAGGTGGTTTTGAAAAAGTTAAGAAACAAACAAAAAGTTAGTTAGTTAGTTGAAACAAATTTTGAAAAGATAGGAAGTTAGGAAGTTAGAGAAGATATTTTGAAATCAAATTTTTGAAAAAGATAAGATAAGAAGATATTTTGGAAAAGATATGATTGAAATTAGTTTTGAAAAAGATTTGATTTTTAAAATCTCAATTAATGACTTGATTCACAAGAAATCACAAGATATGATTCTAGAATTTAAAATTTGAATCTTTCTTAACAAGCAAGTAACAAACTTCAAATTTTTGAATCAAAACATTAATTGATTATGTTATTTTCGAAAATTTGATTTAAAAATAAGAAAAAGATTTTTGAAAAATATTTTTTTAATTTTCGAAAATAACTAAGAATTTTGAAAAAGATTTGATTTTTGAAAAAGATTTTGAAAAAGATAAGATTTTCAAATTGAAAATTTGATTTGACTCATAAGGAACAACTTTGATTTTTAAAATTTTTTGAAAAAGTCAACTCAATTTTCGAATTTGATGAGAGAAAAAGGGAAAGATATATATATATATATATTTTTTTTTTTAATTTTTGAAACTTTTATGAAAAACATGAAAATTATGCAATGCATGAAATTTTTAGATCAAAACATGTGATGCATGCAAGAATGCTATGAATGTCAAGATGAACACCAAGAACACTTTGAATGCCAAGATGAACATCATAGACACAATTTTGAAAAACTTTTAATGCAAAGAAAACATGCAAGACACCAAACTTAGAATTCTTTAATGCTTACGCACTAAGAATTCAAGAATGCATATGATAAACATGAAAAGACACAAAACAAAAAATCATCAAGATCAAACAAGAAGACTTACCAAGAACAACTTGAAGATCATGAAGAACACTATGAATGCATGATATTTTCGAAAAAATGCAAGATGCATATGCAAGTGACACCAAACTTATGATATGACTCAAGACTCAAACAAGAAACATAAAATATTTTTGATTTTTGTGATTTTCTAAATTTTTTTGGATTTTTATTTTATATTTTTCGAAAAATTATTTTGAAAAAGAAAAATAAGGATTCCAAAATTTTTAATATGAATTCCAGGAATCTTATGCTCTAAAGCTCCAATCAAAGGGTCAGGCATGGCTTAATAGCCAGCCAAGCTTTAGCATATAATTACATGGACTGGAGTGATTAGTTGAATACCAATCCCAAAGCAGTTTGGGTATGGCTTTACAGCCAGATAGGATTCAACATGTTTCATGAAACACTAGAATTCATTCTTAAAAATCTTGAAGCCATAGAATAATTTATTTTTGAAAACATTATTTTTATTATTTTATTTTATTTTATATTTTTTTTTTGAAAACAAAAGAAAAATTTTTGAAAGCTTTTTGAAAAATTTTTGAAAACAAAACAAAAAGAAAATTACCTAATCTGAGCAACAAGATGAACCGTCAGTTGTCCAAACTCAAACAATCCCCGGCAACAGCGCCAAAAACTTGGTGCACGAAATTGTGATCTCCAGGCTCGAACAAATCCTGGTAATGGCTCCAAAGCTTGGTGCTCTGATCTTAATTCATGCTTGTCACAACTTCGATACAACTAACCAGCAAGTGCACTGGGTCGTCCAAGTAATACCTTACGTGAGTAAGGGTCGAATCCCACGGAGATTGTTGGTATGAAGCAAGCTATGGTCACCTTGTAAATCTCAGTCAGGCGGATATGAAGTGATAATGATGTTTTCGAATATTATATAATAAAATAGGGATAGAGATACTTATGTAAATCATTGGTAGGAATTTCAGATAAGCGAATGGAGATACTTTCGTTCCTCTGAACCTCTGCTTTCCTGCTATCTTCATCCAATCAGTCTTACTCCTTTCCATGGCTGGCTTTATGCAAGGGCATCACCGTTGTCAGTGGCTACATCCCCTCCTCTCAGTGAATAATATGCTCACGCACCCTGTCACGGCACGGCTATTCATCTGTCGGTTCTCGATCATGCTGGAATAGGATTCACCCTCCTTTTGCGTTTGTCACTAACGCCCAACAATCGCGAGTTTGAAGCTCGTCACAGTCATTCAATCATTGAATCCTACTCGGAATACCACAGACAAGGTTTAGACTTTCCGGATTCTCTTGAATGCCGCCATCATTCTAGCTTACGCCACGAAGATTCTAGTTAGGAGATCTAAGAGATATTCATTCTAGCTTAATTCATGTAGAACAGAAGTGTTTGTCAGGCACGCGTTCATGAGGGAGAAGGATGATGAGCGTCACACATAATCATCACCTTCATCACGTTCTTGGGTGCGAATGGATATCTTAGAAGCGAAATAAGAAGAATTGAATAGAAAACAGTAGTACTTTGCATTAATCTTTGAGGAACAGCAGAGCTCCACACCTTAATCTATGGAGTGTAGAAACTCTACCGTGAAAATACATAAGTGAAAGTCCAGGCATGGCCGAGATGGCCAGCCCCTCTGATCTAAGAACCAGACGTCCAAAGATGCCTAATACAATAGTAAGAGGTCCTATTTATAATAAACTAGCTACTAGGGTTTACATGAGTAAGTATTTGATGTATAAATCCACTTCCGGGGCCCACTTGGTGTGTGTTTGGGCTGAGATTAAGTGTTGCACGTGCAGAGGCCATTTGTGGAGTTGAACGCCAGTTTTTGTGCCAGTTTGGGCGTTCAACTCTGGTTTTGGATCCTTTTCTGGCGCTGGACGCCAGATTTGGGCAGAGAGCTGGCGTTGAACGCCAGTTTACGTCGTCAATTATTGGCCAAAGTATGAACTATTATATATTGCTGGAAGGCCCTGGATGTCTACTTTCCAACGCAATTGGAAGCGCGCCATTTCAAGTTCTGTAGCTCCAGAAAATCCACTTTGAGTGCAGGGAGGTCAGAATCCAACAGCATCAGCAGTCCTTTTTCAACCTCTGAATCTGATTTCTGCTCAAGTCCCTCAATTTCAGCCAGAAAATACCTGAAATCACAGAAAAACACACAAACTCATAGTAAAGTCCAGAAATGTGAATTTAACATAAAAACTTATGAAAACATCCCTAAAAGTAACTAGATCCTACTAAAAACATACTAAAAACAATGCCAAAAAGCGTATAAATTATCCGCTCATCAGCCATCCAGGATAGGAAAGTCTTTTCGATTTTTGATGAGTCTTTTCACGACTTCAAAAACTTCTATTTTATGGTCTGAGCTGTAGATGATGTCCGTCCTTTTTTTTTTGGACGAGAGTGATGAGCCCTCCTTTTCCCTCTGGTGGCAAGAGAGCCTAGTGGTGGTTAAGTATACCCTGAATAATTTAGATGAGGTGGAACAGGCTTTTATTGGTATTTTGGAAGAGCAATGGGGTTGAGCTCCTCACTTGGACACGAAGAAATTTTTGGGAGATTCCAGCCTTCTCCAATCTGAGTTAGGTAGTTTCTGACCTCTTGTCTTTGTTTGTCTTTTTTCCTTTTATTATGCATGTGTGTTGGTGCACAAAATTGTGATCCTTAACAACGGCGCCGAAAACTTGGTGCTCGGAACGTAATTCACACACTTTATCACAACTTTGCACAACTAACCAGCAAGTGCACTGGGTCATCCAAGTAATAAACCTTACGTGAGTAAGGGTCGATCCCACGGAGATTGTCGGCTTGAAGTAAGCTATGGTCACCTTGTAAATCTCAGTCAGGCGGATTCAAATGGTTATAGAGTTTTAATAATTAAAATATAATTAAAATATAAAATAGGATAGAGGTACTTATGTAATTCATTGGTGAGAATTTCAGATAAGCGTATGGAGATACTTTTGTTCCTTCTGAACCTGTGCTTTCCTACTGTCTTCATCCAATCCTTCATACTCCTTTCCATGGCAAGTTGTATGTAGGGCATCACCGTTGTCAATGGATACTGCCCATCCTCTCAGTGAAAATGGTCCAAGATGTGCTGTCACCGCATGGCTAATCATCTGTCGGTTCTCGATCATACTGGAATAGGATTCAGTAATCCTCTTGCGTCTGTCACTACGCCCAGCACTCGCAAGTTTGAAGCTCGTCACAACCATCCCTTCCTGGATCCTACTCGGAATACCACAGACAAGGTTTAGACTTTCTGGACCTCAAGAATGGCCGCCAATAGTTCTAGCCTATACCACGAAGACTCTGATCTCACGATCAGAAAGCTAAGAGATACACATTCAAGCTTGTTTGCATGTAGAACGGAAGTGTTTGTCAGGCACACGTTCATAAGTGAGAATGATGATGAGCGTCACATAATTATCACATTCATCATGTTCTTGTGTGCGAATGAATATCTTAGAGAAGAAATAAGCTTGAATTGAATAGAAAAACAATAGTACTTTGCATTAATTCATGAGGAACAGCAGAGCTCCACACCTTAATCTATGGTGTGTAGAAACTCTACCGTTGAAAATACATAAGTGATGAAGGTCCAGGCATGGCCGAATGGCCAGCCTCCATGATCTAAGGACTAAACGTCCAGAGATCAAAATACAATAGTAAAAAGTTCTATTTATACTAAACTAGTTACTAGGGTTACAGAAATAAGTAAATGATGCAGAAATCCACTTCCGGAGCCCACTTGGTGTGTGCTTGGGCTGAGCATTGAGATTTCATGTGTAGAGACTTCTTTTGGAGTTAAATTCCAGGTTGCAACCTGTTTCTGGCGTTTAACTCTGCTTTGCAACCTGTTTCTGGCGTTTAACTCCAGAATAGGGCAAGAAGCTGGCGTTGAACGCCGGTTTGCGTCGTCTAAACTCAGGCAAAGTATGGACTATTATATATTTCTGGAAAGCCCTGGATGTCTACTTTCCAACGCAATTAAAAGCGTGCCATTTGGACTCTTGTAGCTCCAGAAAATCCACATTGAGTGCAGGGAGAATCCACATTGAGTGCAGGGAGGTCAGAATCCAACAGCATCTGCAGTCCTTCTTCAACCTCTGAATCTGATTTTTGCTCAAGTCCCTCAATTTCAGCCAGAAATTACCTGAAATCACAGAAAAACACACAAACTCATAGTAAAGTCCAGAAATGTGATTTTTATTTAAAAACTAATAAAAATATATTAAAAACTAACTAAATCATATTAAAACTATGTAAAAACAATGCCAAAAAGCGTATAAATTATCTGCTCATCACAACACCAAACTTAAATTGTTGCTTGTCCCCAAGCAACTGAAAATCAAATAGGATAAAAAGAAGAGAATATACTATAAATTCCAAAATATCAATGAAACTTAGCTCCAATCAGATGAGCGGGACTAGTAGCTTTTTGCCTCTTGAATAGTTTTGGCATCTCACTTTATCCCTTGAAGTTCAGAATGATTGCCATCTATAGAAACTTAGAATTCAGATAGTGTTATTGATTCTCCTAGTTCAGTATGTTAATTCTTGAACACAGCTACTTTATGAGTCTTGGCCGTGGCCCTAAGCACTTTGTTTTCCAGTATTACCACCGGATACATAAATGCCACAGACACATAACTGGGTGAACCTTTTCAGATTATGACTTAGCTTTGCTAAAGTCCCCAATTAGAGGTGTCCAGGGTTCTTAAGCATACTCTTCTTTTGCTTTGGACCTCGACTTTAACCGCTCAGTCTCAAGTTTTCACTTGACACCTTCACGCCACAAGCACATGGCTAGGGACAGCTTGGTTTAGCCGCTTAGGCCAGAATTTTATTCCTTTAGGCCCTCCTATCCACTGATGCTCAAAGCCTTGGAACCTTTTTATTACCCTTGCCTTTTGGTTTTAAGGGCTTTTGGCTTTTTCTGCTTGTTTTTTCTTTTTCTTTCTATTTTTTTTGCCAATTTTTTTTCGTAAGCTCTTCTCTATTCACTGCTTTTTCTTGCTTCAAGAATCATTTTTATGATTTTTCAGATTATCAATAACATTTCTCCTTTTCATCATTCTTTCAAGAGCCAACATATTTAACATTCATAAACAACAAATTCAAAAGACATATGCACTGTTCAAGCATTCATTCAGAAAACAAAAAGTATTGTTACCACATCAAAATAATTAAACTGATTTCAAAGATGAATTCGAAACCATGTACTTCTTGTTCTTTTGTAAATAAAATATTTTTCATTTAAGAGAGGTGATGGATTCATAGGACATTCATAGCTTTAAGACATAGACACTTAAACACTAGTGATCATGTAATAAGACACAAAAATAAATAAACATAAAGCATAGTAAATGAAAAACAGAGAAATAAGAACAAGGAGATTAAGGAACGGGTCCACCTTAGTGAGGGTGGTGTCTTCCTCTTCTTGAAGAACCAATGGTGCTCTTGAGCTTCTCTATGTCTCTTCCTTGTCTTTGTTGCTCCTCCCTCATAGCTCTTTGATCTTCTCTAATCTCATGGAGGATGATGGAGTGCTCTTGGTGCTCCATTCTTAGTTGTCCCATGTTGGAGCTTAATTCTCCTAGGGAAGTATTGATTTGCTCCCAATAGTTTTGTGGAGGAAAGTGCATCCCCTGAGGTATCTCAGGGATTTCATGGTGAGGAATTTTCTCATGCTCTTGTTGAGGTCCATGATCTCTTATTTGCTCCATCCTTTTCTTAGTGATGGGCTTGTCCTCTTCAATGAGGATGTCTCCCTCTATGTCAATTCCAGCCGAATTGCAAAGGTGGCAAATGAGGTGAGGAAAGGCTAACCTTGCCCAAGTGGAGGACTTGTCAGCCACCTTGTAGAGTTCTTGAGGTATAATCTCATGAACTTCCACTTCCTCCCCAATTATGATACTATGGATCATGATGGCCCGATCTATAGTAACTTCAGACCGGTTGCTAGTAGGAATGATTGAGCGTTGAATAAACTCCAACCATCCTCTAGCTACAGGCTTAAGGTCCAGTCTTCTCAATTGAACCGGCTTGCCTCTTGAGTCAACTTTCTATTGAGCTCCTTCCATACATATGTCCATGAGGATTTGGTCCAAACTTTGATCAAAGTTGACCCTTCTAGTGTAGGGGCGTGCGTTTTCTTCCATCATTGGCAAGTTGAACGCCAGCCTTATATTTTCCGGACTGAAATCTAAGTATTTTCCCCGAACCATGGTAAGCCAATGCTTTGGATTCGGGTTCACACTTTGATCATGGTTCCTAGTGATCCATGCGTTTGCATAGAACTCTTGAACCATTAAGATCCCGACTTGTTGAATGGGGTTGGTGAGAACTTCCCAACCTCTTCTTTGGATCTCATGTCGGATCTCCAGATACTCATTCTTTTTGAGCTTGAAAGGAACCTCAGGGATCACTTTCTTCTTGGCCACAACTTCATAGAAGTGGTCTTGATGGACCTTTGAGATGAATCTCTCCATCTCCCATGACTCAGAGGTGGAAACAATTGCCTTCCATTTCCTCTTTCTTGATGTTTCTCTGGCCTTAGGTGCCATTAATGGTTATGTAAAAACAAAAAAGCTATGCTTTTACCACACCAAACTTAAAATGTATGCTCGTCCCTGAGCAAAAGAAGAAAGAAAGTAGGAGAAGAAGAAGAAAAATGGAGGAGAGGGATAGAGGTGTGTATTCGGCCAAGGGGAAGAAGAAAGGGTTGCGGTGTGTGAAAATGAAGAAGGAAAGAGGGGTTTATATAGGAGTGGGGGAAGGTTTAGGGTTCGGCCATTAGGGTTGGGTTTGAGAGGGAAAAGAGTTTGAATTTTGGAGGTAGGTGGGTTTTTTAGGGAAGAGAGGATGGATGTGAGTGGTGAAGAGGTGATGGGGAAGAGTGATTGAGGTGATTGGTGAGGGTATTTGTGGAAGAGAGTTATGAAAAGGTGTGAAGAGGAGAGAAGAAAATGTGGGGATCCTGTGGGGTCAAGGACTTAACATCCCTGCTCCAATTAGGCATGTAAAACGCCCTTAGCATGCATGTCTGGCGTTAAACGCCAGCTTGCTGCTTGTTTTTGGCGTTAAATGCCCAAACGTAGCCTGTTTCTGGCGTTTAACGCCACTTCCATGCTCTGTTTTGGCGTTAAACGCCAGTCTGGTGCTGGTTTTTGGCGTTTAACGCCAGACAGATGCTTATTTCTGGCGTTTAAACGCCAGAGTGCTCTTCCTCCAGGGTGTACTGTTTCTTCTGCTGTTTTTTATTCTGTTTTTAATTTTTTAGTTGTTCTTGTGACTTCACATGATCATCAACCTAATAAAACATGAAATAACAATAAAAATAAAATAGGTATAATTAAATAACATTGGATTGCCTCACAACAAGTGCTTCTTTAATGTCAATAGCTTGACAGTGAGCTCTCATGGAGCCTCACAGATAATCAGAGCAAGGTTGGGACCTCCCAATACCAAACTTAGAGTTTGAATGTGGGGGTTCAACACCAAACTTAGAGTTTGGTTGTGGCCTCCCAACACCAAACTTAGAGTTTAACTGTGGGGACTTTGGTTGACTCTGTAGTGAGAGAAGCTTTTCATGCTTCCTCTCCATGGTTACAGAAGGAGAACCTTGAGTCTTAAACACAAGGTAGTCCTCATTCAGTTGAAGGACCAACTCTCCTTTGTCCACATCAATCACAGCTTTTGCTGTGGCTAGGAAGGGTCTTCCAAGGATGATGGATTCATCCTCATCCTTCCCAGTGTCTAGGATTATGAAATCAGCAGGGATGTAAAGGCCTTCAACCTTTACTAACACGTTCTCTACTTGTCCATAAGCCTATTTTCTTGAGTTGTCTGCCATCTCTAATGAGATTCTGGCAGCTTGCACCTCAAAGATTCCTAGTTTCTCCATTACAGAGAGTGGCATTAAGTTTATGCCTGACCCCAGGTCACACAGAGCCTTCTCAAAGGTCATGGTACCTATGTTACAGGGAATTAGGAATTTACCAGGATCTTGTTTCTTTTGAGGTAATTTCTGCCTATCCAATGCATTTAGTTCATCGGTGAGCAAGGGAGGTTCATCTTCCCAAGTCTCATTACCAAATAATTTGGCATTCAGCTTCATGATTGCACCAAGGTATTTAGCGACTTGCTCTTCAGTAATGTCTTCATCCTTTTCAGAGGAAGAATACTCATCAGAGCTCATGAAGGGCAGAAGCAAGTTGGATGGAATCTCTATGGTCTCTGTATGAGCCTCAGATTCCTTCAGGTCCTCATTGAGGAACCCCTTAATGTTCAGAGGACGTCCCATGAGGTCTTTGATGAGCGGATAATTTATACGCTTTTTGGCATAGTTTTTAGTATGTTTTTAGTAGGATCTAGTTACTTTTAGGGATGTTTTCATTAGTTTTTATGTTAAATTCACATTTCTGGACTTTACTATGAGTTTGTGTGTTTTTCTGTGATTTCAGGTATTTTTTGGCTGAAATTGAGGGACTTGAGCAAAAATCAGATTCAGAGGTTGAAGAAGGACTGCTGATGCTGTTGGATTCTGACCTCCCTGCACTCAAAGTGGATTTTCTGGAGCTACAGAACTCGAAATGGCACGCTTCTAATTGCGTTGGAAAGTAGACATCCAGGGCTTTCCTGCAATGTATAATAGTCCATACTTTGCCCAAGGTTAGATGACGCAAACTGGCGTTCAACGCCAGTTCTCTGCCCAATTCTGGCGTCCAGCGCCAGAAACAAGTTGCAAAGTGGAGTTCAACGCCCAAACTGGCACCAAAACTGGCGTTCAACTCCAGGAATGACCTCTACACGTGTAACACTTAAGCTCAGCCCAAGCACACACCAAGTGGGCCCCGGAAGTGGATTTATGCATCAATTACTTATTTCTGTAAACCCTAGTAGCTAGTTTATTATAAATAGGACCTTTTACTATTGTATTAGACATCTTTGGTCTCAGTTTTAATCCATTGTTCATCTTAGGGAACTATTGATCACGTTTTGAGGGCTGGCCTCTCGGCCATGCCTGGACCTTTCACTTATGTATTTCCAACAGTAGAGTTTCTGCACTCCATAGATTAAGGTGTGGAGCTCTGCTGTTCCTCAAAGATTAATGCAAAGTACTACTATTTTCTATTCAACTCATCTTATTTCACTTCTAAGATATTCATTCGCACTTCAACCTGAATGTGATGAACGTGACAATCATCATCATTCCCTATGAACGCGTGCCTGACAACCACTTCCGTTCTACATTAGATTGAATGAGTATCTCTTAGATCACTTAATCAGAATCTTCGTGGTGTAAGCTAGAATGATGGCGGCATTCAAGAGAATCCAGAAAGTCTAAACCTTGTCTGTGGTATTCCGAGTAGGATTCAATGATTGAATGACTGTGACGAGCTTCAAACTCGCGATTGCTGGGCGTAGTGACAGACACAAAAGGATAGTAAATCCTATTCCAGCATGATCGAGAACCAACAGATGAATAGCCGTGCCGTGACAGGGTGCGTTGACCATATTCACTGAGAGGATAGGATGTAACCATTGACAAGGGTGATGCCTCCAGACGATTAGCCGTGCCGTGACAGGGCATTTGGATCATTTTCCCGAGAGAAGACCGAAAGTAGCCATTGACAATGGTGATGCATTACATAAAGCCAGCCGTAGAAAGGAGTAAGACTGATTGGATGAAGATAGCAAGAAAGCAGAGGTTCAGAGGAACGAAAGCATCTCTACACGCTTATCTGAAATTCTAACCAATGAATTACATAAGTATTTCTATCCTTATTTTAGTACTATTTTCGAAAACCCCATTACTATTTTATATCTGCCTGACTGAGATTTACAAGGTGACCATAGCTTGCTTCATACCAAGAATCTCCGTGGGATTCGACCCTTACTCACGTAAGGTATTACTTGGACGACCCAGTGCACTTGCTGGTTAGTTGTGCGAAGTTGTGAACCATGGTATTGGCATCATGTTTTTGGCGCCATTACCAGGGAAAGAAAGAGTGATGAATTTTACATAATCAAAGTGTAATCACAATTTCTGCGCACCAAGTTTTTGGCGCCGTTGCCAGGGATTGTTCGAATTTGGACAACTGACGGTTCATCTTGTTGCTCAGATTGGTTAACTTTCTTTTCGTTTTCTTTTCAAAAAGTTTTCAAAAATTTTTCAAAAATCTCTTTCAAAAATTTCTCCTTTGTTTTCGAAAAAAAAAATTTAATAATAAAAATAATGTTTTCAAAAATAAATTATTCTATGGCTTCAAAACTTTTAAGAATGAATTCTAGAGTTTCATGGTAACATGTTGAATCCTATCTGGCTGAAAAGCCATATCCAAACTCCTTTGGGATTGGTCTTCAACTAATCACCTCAATAGATGTAAATCCATTCTAAAGCTTGCCTGGCTATTAAGCCATGCCTGACCCTTTGATTGGAGCTTTAGACTAAAGAGCATAAGATTCCTGGAATTCATATTAAAAATTTTGGAATCCTTATTTTTATTTTTCAAATAATTTCCGAAAAAAAATACAAAAAAATTAGAAAATCATAAAAATCAAAAATATTTTTTGTGTTCTTGTTTGAGTCTTGAGTCATGTTATAAGTTTGGTGTCAATTGCATGTGCATCTTGCATTTTTCGAAAAAATCATGCATTCATAGTGTTCTTCATGATCTTCAAGTTGTTCTTGGTAAGTCTTCTTGTTTGATCTTTGCATTTTCATTTTTTGTGTCTTTTCTTGTTTTTCATATGCATTCTTGAATTCTTAGTGTCTAAGCATTAAAGAATTCTAAGTTTTGTGTCTTGCATGTTTTCTTTGCATTAAAAATTTTTCAAAGATGTGTTCTTGATGTTCATCATGATCTTCATAGTGTTCTTGGTGTTCATCTTGACATTCATAGCATTCTTGCATGCATTCATTGTTTTGATCTATAGCTTTCATGCATTGCATCATTTTTCTTGTTTTTCTCTCTCATCATAAAAATTCAAAAATCAAAAAATATCTTTCCCTTTTTCTCTCATCAAATTCGAAAATTTGGATTGACTTTTTCAAAAATTTTTAAAATCAAGTTGTTTCTTATGAGTCAAATCAAATTTTCAATTTGAAAATCTTATCTTTTTCAAAATCTTTTTCAAAAATCAAATCTTTTTCAAATTTTTTAGTTATTTTCGAAAATTCCAAAAATATTTTTCAAAAATCTTTTCCTTATCTTTATCACATGATTTTTGAAAATAACATCACCAATTAATGTTTTGATTCAAAAATTTCAAGTTTGTTACTTGCTTGTTAAGAAAGATTCAAACTTTAAGTTATAGAATCATATCTTGTGATTTCTTATGAATCAAGTCATTAATTGTGATTTTAAAAATCAAATCTTTTTCAAAACTAATTTCAAATCATATCTTTTCAAAAATATCTTCTTATCTTACCTTTTTCAAATATTTGATTTAAAAATATCCTTTCTAACTTCGTATCTTCTTATCTTTTCAAAATTTGTTTCAACTAACTAACTAACTTTTTGTTTGTTTCTTATCTTTTTCAAAACCACCTAACTAACTCTCTCTCTCTCATTTTCGAAAATATCTTCCCTCTTTTTCAAAATTTCTTTTTAATTAACTAATTATTTTAATCTTTGATTTTAAAAATTTTTTCGAAAATTACTAACATTTTTCAAAAACCATTTTCGAAAATCACTAACTCTTTTTCAAAAATTATTTTCGAAAATCCTCTCCCTCTCTCATCTTATTCTATTTATTTATTCATCTACTAACATCTCTTCCTCACATCACTCACCAAATTCGAACCCCCTCTTCTATCTGTGTTCGAATTTTTTTCTTCTTCTCTTCTTCTACTAACAATAAGGAACCTCTTTACTGTGACATAGAGGATTCCTCTTCTTTTCTTTTTCTCTTCTCTTTCTTATGAGCAGGGACAAAGAAAAAGGCATTCTTGTTGAAGCTGATCCAGAACCTGAAAGGACTCTGAAAAGGAAACTAAGAGAAGCTAAATTACAACAATCCAGAGACAACCTTAGTGAAAATTTCGAACAAGTAAAGGAGATGGCAGCCGAACCCAACAACAATAATGCAAGGAGGATGCTTGGTGACTTTACTGCACCTAATTCCAATTTACATGGAAGAAGCATCTCCATTCCTGCTATTGGAGCAAACAACTTTGAGCTGAAACCTCAATTAGTTTCTCTGATGCAGCAGAACTGCAAGTTTCATGGACTTCCATCTGAAGATCCTTTTCAGTTCTTAACTGAATTCTTGCAGATCTGTGATATTGTTAAGACTAATGGAGTAGATCTTGAAGTCTACAGGCTCATGCTTTTCCCTTTTGCTGTAAGAGACAGAGCTAGAGTGTGGTTGGACTCTCAACCCAGAGATAGCCTGAACTCTTGGGATAAGCTGGTCACGGCTTTCTTAGCCAAGTTCTTTCCTCCTCAAAAGCTGAGCAAGCTTAGAGTGGATGTCCAAACCTTCAAACAAAAAGATGGTGAATCCCTCTATGAAGCTTGGGAAAGATACAAACAGTTGACCAAAAAGTATCCCTCTGACATGCTTTCAGAATGGACCATCCTGGATATATTCTATGATGGTTTGTCTGAGTTATCAAAGATGTCATTGGACACTTCTGCAGGTAGATCCATTCACCTAAAGACAAAGCCTGCAGAAGCTCAAGAACTTATTGACATGGTTGCTAATAACCAGTTCATGTACACTTCTGAGAGGAATCCTGTGAGTAATGGGACGCCTATGAAGAAGGGAGTTCTTGAAGTTGATACTCTGAATGCCATATTGGCTCAGAACAAAATATTGACTCAGCAAGTCAATATGATTTCTCAGAGTCTGAATGGAATGCAAGCTGCATCCAACAGTACTCAAGAGGCTTCTTATGCAAAAGAAGCTTATGATCCTGAAAACCCTGCAATAGCAGAGGTGAATTACTTAGGTGAACCTTATGGAAACACCTATAATCCATCATGGAGAAATCATCCAAATTTCTCATGGAAGGATCAAAAGCCTCAACAAGGCTTTAATAATGGTGGAAGAAACAGGTTTAGCAATAGCAAGCCTTTTCTATCATCCACTCAGCAACAGACAGAGAACTCTGAACAAAATACTTCTAATTTAGCAAATTTAGTCTCTGATCTATCTAAGGCCACTGTGAGTTTCATGAATGAAACAAGGTCTTCCATTAGAAATTTGGAAGCACAAGTGGGCCAACTGAGTAAAAGGATCACTGAAATCCCTCCTAGTACTCTCCCAAGCAATACAGAAGAGAATCCAAAAGGAAAGTGCAAGGCCATTGACATAAGCACCATGGCCAAACCTGTAAGAGAAGGAGAGGACGTGACTCCCAAGGAGGAGGACCTCCTGGGACGTCCAGTGATCAATAAGGAGCTTCCCTCTGAGGAACCAAAGGACTCTGAGGCTCATCTAGAGACCATAGAGATTCCATTGAACCTCCTTATGCCATTCATGAGCTCTTATGAGTATTCCTCTTCTGAAGAGAATGAGGATGTTACTGAAGAGCAAACTGTCAAGTTTCTTGGTGCAATCATGAAGCTAAATGCCAAATTATTTGGTATTGAGACTTGGGAAGATGAACCTCCCTTGTTCACCAATGAACTAAGTGATATGGATCAACTGACATTGCCTTAGAAGAGACAAGATCCTGGAAAGTTCATAATACCTTGTACCATAGGCACCATGATCTTTAAGGCTCTGTGTGACCTTGGTTCAGGAATAAACCTCATGCCCCTCTCTGTAATAGAGAAACTGGAAATCTATGGGGTGCAAGCTGCTAAAATCTCATTAGAGATGGCAGACAATTCAAGAAAACAGGCTTATGGACAAGTAGAGGACGTGTTAGTAAAGGTTGAAGGCCTTTACATCCCTGCTGATTTCATAGTCCTGGATATTGGAAAGGAAGATGATGAATCCATCATCCTAGGAAGACCTTTCCTAGCCACAGAAAGAGCTGTGATTGATGTGGACAGAGGAGAATTAATCCTTCAATTGAATGAGGACAACCTTATGTTTACAACTCAAGGATCTCTCTCTGCATCCATAGAGAGGAAGCATAAAAAGGCTTCTCTCAAAGCAGAGTCAAACAAAGCCCCCACAGTCAAACTCTAAGTTTGGTGTTGGGAGGCCACAACCAAACTCTAAGTTTGGTGTTGAACTCCCATATCCAAACTCTAAGTTTGGTGTTGGAGAGTCTCAACAATGCTCTGAACATCTGTGAGGCTCCATGAGAGCCCACTGTCAAGCTATTGACATTAAAGAAGTGCTTGTTGGGAGGCAACCCAATTTTTATTTATTTAACTATATTTTTCTTAGTTATATGTCTTTATAGGTTCATGATCATGTGGAGTCACAAAATAAATATAAAAATTGAAAATGGAATTAAAAACAGCAGAAGAAAAATCACACCCTGGAGGAAGTATCTGCTTGGCGTTCAACGCCAGAACAGAGCATGGTTCTGGCGCTGAACGCCCAAAATGGGCAGTATCTGGGCGCTGAACGCCCAAAATGGGCATCATCTGGGCGCTGAACGCCAGGATTGCACCCTGGAGAGGAGCTGGCGCTGAACGCCCAGAACAAGCATGGTTCTGGCGTTCAACGCCAGAAATGGGCAACAAATGGGCGTTGAACGCCCAAAATGGGCACCAACCTGGCGCTGAACGCCCAGAGTTGTGTGCAAGGGCATTTTACATGCCTAATTTGGTGCAAGGTTGTAATTCCTTGAACACCTCAGGATCTGTGGACCCCACAGGATCATCTCAGGATCTGTGGACCCCACAGGATCCCCACCTACCTCCACTCACTTCTTCTCACCCCTCTTTCACACAGTCCCATAAACACTCTTCCCCAAAACCCTTCACCAATCACCTCAATCTCTCTTCCCCAACACCTCTTCACCACTCACATCCATCCACTCTTCCCCATAAACCTACCTCATAAACTCCACCTACCTTCAAAATTCAAAATCAATTTCCCACCCAAACCCACCCTATATGGCCGAAACCTAACCCCCCTCCCCCCCCTATATAAAGCCTTCCATTCCTCCTCATTTTCACACAACACAACCCTCTCTTCTCTTCTTGGCCGAAACACAACCCCTTCTCCCTCTCCTCCATTTCTTCTTCTTATTCATCTATTCTTTCTTCTCTTGCTCGAGGGTGAGCAAACTTCTAAGTTTGGTGTGGTAAAAGCATAAGCTTTTTGTTTTTCCATTACCATTGATGGCACCTAAGACTGGAGAATCCTCTAGAAAAGGGAAAGGGAAGACAAAAGCTTCCACCTCCGAGTCATGGGAGATGGAAAGGTTCATCTCCAAAGCCCATCAAGACCACTTCTATGATGTTGTGGCCAAGAAGAAGGTGATCTCTGAGGTCCCTTTCAAACTCAAAAGAAATGAGTATCCGGAGATCCGACATGAAATTCAAAGAAGAGGTTGGGAAGTTCTAACAAATCCCATCCAACAAGTCGGCATCCTAATGGTTCAAGAGTTCTATGCCAATGCATGGATCACCAAGAACCATGATCAAAGTAAGAACCCGGATCCAAAGAACTATGTTACAATGGTTCGGGGGAAATACTTGGATTTTAGTCTGGAAAATGTGAGATTGGCGTTTAACTTGCCTATGATGCAAGGAGATGAACGCCCCTACACTAGAAAGGTCAACTTTAATCAAAGGATGGACCAAGTCCTCATGGACATATGTGTGGAAGGAGCTCAATGGAAGATTGACTCCAAAGGCAAGCCGGTTCAACTAAGAAGATTGGACCTTAAGCCTGTAGCTAGAGAATGGTTGGAGTTCATTCAATGCTCAATCATTCCCACTAGCAACCAGTCTGAAGTTACTATAGACCGGGCCATCATGATCCATAGCATCATGATTGGAGAAGAGGTGGAAGTTCATGAGATTATACCTCAAGAACTCTACAAGGTGGCTGACAAGTCCTCCACTATGGCAAGGTTAGCCTTTCCTCACCTCATTTGCCACCTATGCAATTCGGCTGGGATTGACATAGAGGGAGATATCCTCATTAAAGAGGACAAGCCCATCACTAAGAAAAAGATGGAGCAAGCAAGAGAGCCCATTCATGAAGCTCAAGAGGCGTATGAAGCTCATCACCATGAGATCCCGGAGATGCCTCAAATGCACTTTCCTCCACAAAACTATTGGGAGCAAATCAACACCTCCCTAGGAGAATTGAGTTCCAATATGGGACAACTAAGGGTGGAACATCAAGAGCACTCCATCATCCTTCATGAAATAAGAGAAGATCAAAAAGCAATGAGGGAGGAGCAACAAAGACAAGGAAGAGACATAGAAGAGCTCAAGGACATCATTGGTTCCTCAAGAAGGAAACGCCACCATCACTAAGGTGGACTCATTCCTTGTTCTTATTTCTTCTGTTTTTCGTTTTCTATGTTAAGTGCTTATCTGTGTTTGTGTCTTCATTACATGATCATTAGTAGTTAGTAACTTTGTCTTAAAGTTATGAATGTCCTATGAATCCATCACCTCTCTTAAATGAAAAATGTTTTAATTCAAAAGAACAAGAAGTGAATGAGTTTCAAATTTATCCTTGAACTTAGTTTAATTATATTGATGTGGTGACAATGCTTCTTGTTTTCTGAATGAATGCTTGAACAGTGCATATGTCTTTTGAAGTTGTTGTTCATGAATGTTAAATATGTTGGCTCTTGAAAGAATGATGACAAGGAGACATGTTATTTGATAATCTGAAAAATTGTAAAAATGATTCTTGAAGCAAGAAAAAGCAGCAAAGAACAAAGCTTGCAGAAAAAAAAAAGAAAAAAAAATAGCGAAAAAAAATAGAAAGAAAAAGAAAAAGCAAGCAGAAAAAGCCAAAAGCTCTTAAAACCAAGAGGCAAGAGCAAAAAGCCAATAACCCTTAAAACCAAAAGGCAAGGGCAAACAAAAATGATCCCAAGGCTTTGAGCATCAGTGGATAGGAGGGCCTAAAGGAATAAAATCCTGGTCTAAGCGGCTAAACCAAGCTGTCCCTAACCATGTGCTTGTGGCGTGTAGGTGTCAAGTGAAAACTTGAGACTGAGCGGTTAAAGTCAAGGTCCAAAGCAAAAAAAGAGTGTGCTTAAGAACCCTGGACACCTCTAATTGGGGACTTTAGCAAAGCTGAGTCACAATCTGAAAAGGTTCACCCAATTATGTGTCTGTGGCATTTATGTATCCGGTGGTAATACTGGAAAACAAAGTGCTTAGGGCCACAGCCAAGACTCATAAAGAAGCTGTGTTCAAGAATCATCATACTGAACTATGAGAATCAATAACACTATCTGAACTCTGAGTTCCTATAGATGCCAATCATTCTGAACCCCAATGGATAAATTGAGATGCCAAAACTATTCAAGAGGCAAAAAGCTATAAGTCCCGCTCATTTGATTGGAGCTATGTTTCATTGATAGTTTGGAATTTATAGTATATTCTCTTCTTTTTATCCTATTTGATTTTCAGTTGCTTGGGGACAAGCAACAATTTAAGTTTGGTGTTGTGATGAGCGGATAATTTATACGCTTTTTGGCATAGTTTTTAGTATGTTTTTAGTAGGATCTAGTTACTTTTAGGGATATTTTCATTAGTTTTTATGTTAAATTTACATTTCTGGACTTTACTATGAGTTTGTGTGTTTTTCTGTGATTTCAGGTATTTTCTGGCTGAAATTGAGGGACTTGAGCAAAAATCAGATTCAGAGGTTGAAGAAGGACTGCTGATGCTGTTGGATTCTGACCTCCCTGCACTCAAAGTAAATTTTCTGGAGCTACAGAACTCGAAATGGCGCGCTTCCAATTGCGTTGGAAAGTAGACATCTAGGGCTTTCCAGCAATATATAATAGTCTATACTTTTCCCAAGTTTAGATGACACAAACTGGCGTTCAACGCCAGTTCTCTGCCCAATTCTGGTGTCCAGCGCCAGAAACAAGTTGCAAAGTGGAGTTCAACGCCCAAACTGGCACCAAAACCTCTACACGTGTAACACTTAAGCTCAGCCCAAGCACACACCAAGTGGGCCCCGGAAGTGGATTTATGCATCAATTACTTATTTCTGTAAACCCTAGTAGCTAATTTATTATAAATAGGACCTTTTACTATTGTATTAGACATCTTTGGCCTTAGTTTTAATCCATTGTTCATCTTAGGAGACTATTGATCACGTTTTGAGGGCTGGCCTCTCGGCCATGCCTGGACCTTTCACTTATGTATTTCCAACGGTAGAGTTTCTGCACTCCATAGATTAAGGTGTGGAGCTCTGCTGTTCCTCAAAGATTAATGCAAAGTACTACTATTTTCTATTCAACTCATCTTATTTCGCTTCTAAGATATTCATTCGCACTTCAACCTGAATGTGATGAACGTGACAATCATCATCATTCCCTATGAACGCGTGCCTGACAACCACTTCCGTTCTACATTAGAATGAATGAGTATCTCTTAGATCTCTTAATCAGAATCTTCGTGGTGTAAGCTAGAATGATGGCGGCATTCAAGAGAATTCGGAAAGTCTAAACCTTGTTTGTGGTATTCCGAGTAGGATTCAATGATTGAATGACTGTGACGAGCTTCAAACTCGCGATTGCTGGGCGTAGTGACAGATGCAAAAGGATAGTAAATCCTATTCCAGCATGATCAAGAACCGACATATGAATAGCCGTGCCATGACAGGGTGCGTTGACCATATTCACTGAGAGGATAGGATGTAACCATTGACAAGGGTGATGCCTCCAGACGATTAGCCGTGCCGTGACAGGGCATTTGGATCATTTTCCCGAGAGAAGACCGAAAGTAGCCATTGACAATGGTGATGCATTACATAAAGCCAGCCATGGAAAGGAGTAAGACTGATTGGATGAAGATAGCAGGAAAGCAGAGGTTCAGAGGAACGAAAGCATCTCTACACGCTTATCTGAAATTCTAACCAATGAATTACATAAGTATTTCTATCCTTATTTTAGTACTATTTTCGAAAACCCCATTACTATTTTATATCTGCCTGACTGAGATTTACAAGGTGACCATAGCTTGCTTCATACCAACAATCTCTGTGGGATTCGACCCTTACTTACGTAAGGTATTACTTGGACGACCCAGTGCACTTGCTGGTTAGTTGTGCGAAGTTGTGAACCATGGTATTGACATCATGTTTTTGGCGCCATTACCAGGGAAAGAAAGAGCGATGAATTTTACATAATCAAAGTGTAATCACAATTTCTGCGCACCAGTCTTCCTCGTTGGGATTCACGTCCTCCTCCTTCTCTCTGGGATCAGCCACACCAAGTAAGGTTATGGCCTTGCACTCTCTCTTTGGATTCTCTTCTGTATTGCTTGGGAGAGTACTAGGAGGAGTTTCAGTGATTCTTTTACTCAGCTAGCCCACTTGTGCCTCCAAATTTCTGATGGAGGACCTTGTTTCATTCATGAAATTTAGAGTGGCCTTAGATAGATCAGAGACTATATTTGCTAAGCTAGATAGATTCTGCTCAGAATTCTCTGTCTGTTGCTGAGTGGATGATGGAAAAGGCTTGCTAGTGCTAAACCTATTTCTTCCACCATTATTGAAGCCTTGTTGAGGCTTTTGTTGATCCTTCCATGAGAAATTTGGATGATTTCTCCATGAGGGATTATAGGTGTTTCCATAGGGTTCACCCATGTAATTCACCTCTGCTATTGCTGGGTTCTTAGGATCATAAGCTTCTTCTTCAGAAGATGCCTCTTTAGTACTATTGGATGCAACTTGCAATCCATTCAGACTCTGAGAAATCATATTGACTTGCTGAGTCAATATTTTGTTCTGAGCCAATATGGCATTCAGAGCATCAATTTCAAGGACTTCCTTCCTCTGAGACGTCCCATTACTCACAGGATTCCTTTCAGAAGTGTACATGAACTGGTTATTTGCAACTATGTCAATGAGTTCCTGAGCTTCTGCAGGCATTTTCTTTAGGTGAATGGATCTACCTGCAGAATGGTCCAATGACATCTTTGATAATTCAGACAGACCATCATAGAATATATCCAGGATGGTCCATTCTGAAAGCATGTCAGAAGGACACTTTTTGGTCAGTTGCTTGTATCTCTCCCAAGCTTCATAGAAGGATTCACCTTCTTTTTGTCTGAAGGTTTGAACATCCACTCTAAGCTTGCTAAGATTTTGAGGAGGAAAGAACTTGGCTAAGAAAGCCGTGACCAGCTTATCCCAAGAGTTTAGGCTATCTTTAGGTTGAGAGTCCAACCATATTCTAGCTCTGTCTCTTACAGCAAACGGGAAAAGCATAAGCCTGTAGACCTCGGGATCAACCCCATTGGTCTTAACAGTATCACAAATCTGCAAAAATTCAGTTAAGAACTGAAAAGGATCTTCTGATGGAAGTCCATGAAACTTGCAGTTCTGTTGCATCAGAGAAACTAATTGAGGCTTTAGCTCAAAATTGTTTGCTCCAATGGCAGGGATTGAGATGCTTCTTCCATGTAAGTTGGAATTTGGTGCAGTAAAGTCACTAAGCATCTTCCTTGCATTGTTATTATTTTCGGCCATGTCTCCTTCTTTTTCGAAAATTTTTGTCAGATTTTCTCCAGAGAGTTGTGCTTTAGCTTCCCTTAGCTTCCTCTTCAGAGTCCTTTCAGGTTCAGGATCGGCTTCAACAAGAATGTTCTTATCCTTGTTCCTGCTCATATGAAAAAGAAGAAAACAGAAAAGAAGAGGAATCCTCTATGTCACAGTATAGAGATTCCTTATGTAAGTATAAGAAGAGAAGAATAGAGGAAGGAAAAGAATCCAAACACAGAGGGGAAGAGTGGGTTCGAATTCTTGGGTGGAAGAGAAGTGTTAGTAGATGAATAAATAATTAGAAGGAGATGAGAGAGGGAAGAACTCGAAAATTAAATAAAACAAAAAAATATTTTTCGTTTCTAATTTGAAATTAAAGTTAAAATTTGAAAACTTAAAAAGAAAAATAAAATTAAATCAAACTAAAATTTAAAACAAATAGTTAATTGAAAAGAAATTTTGAAAAAGAGGAAGGTGATTTTTGTAAATTAGAGAGAGAATTAGTTAGGTAGTTTTGAAAAAGATATGATTGAAATAGTAAACTTTTAAAAATCAAACAAAAAGTCAAGTAGTTAATTGAAAAAGATTTGAAAATCAATTTTTGAAAAGATAAGAAGTTAGAAAAGATTTTGAAATTGATTTTGAAAAAGATGTGATTGAAACTTATTTTGAAGAAGATTTGAAAAAGAAATAAAAAAAGATTTGATTTTGAAAATTAAAGTTGATTACTTGACTAACAAGAAACAAAAAGATATGATTTTAAAATTTAAAGATTGAACCTTTCTTAATAGGCAAGTAACAAACTTAAAAATTTTTGAATTAATCACATTAATTGTTAGTAAAGATTTTGAAATTATGAACAAGATAAGAAAAAGATTTTTGAAAATCAATTTGAAATTTTCGGAAATCATAAAAGAAAAATAAAAAAGATTTGATTTTTGAAAAAGATTTGAAAAAGATAGAATTTTTAAATTAAAAATTTGATTTGACTCATAAGAAACAATTAAATTTTAAAAACTTTTGACTAGATCAAATCAAATTTTCGAAAATTATGAGTGAAATAAGGGAAAGATATTTTTTTTTTATTTTTGAATTTTAATGATGAGAGATAAAAATATAAAAAAGACTCAATGCATGTAAATTATGAATCAAAACACACAATGCATGCAAGAACACTTTGAATGTCAAGATGAACATCAAGAACATATTTTTGAAAATTTTTAAGAAAAGAAAAACATGCAAGACAGCAAACTTAGAAATTTTTAATTTTTAGACACTATGAATACAAGAATGCATATGAAAAACAAGGTACAACACACAACAAGAAAATATGAAGATCAAACAAGAGGATTTATCAAGAACAACTTGAAGATCATGAAGAATGCAATGCATGAATTTTCGAAAAAATGCACAAATTTTAAAACATGCAATTGACACCAAACTTAAAATTTAACTCAAGACTCAAACAAGAAACACAAAAATATTTTTGATTTTATGATTTTATAAATTTTTTTGGAATTTTTCAAAAATTATTTGGAAAGGAAAATAAGGATTTCAAACATTTTTAATAGGAATTCCAGGAATCTTGCAATGTTAGTCTAAAATTCCGGTCCAGGAATTAGACATGGCTTACTAGCCAGCTAAGCTTTCAGTGAAAGCTCCGGTCCAAAACACTAGACATGGCCAATGACCAGCCAAGCTTTAGCAGATACGATTCAGACATACAACAGCTGATAATTCATTCAACTTGCTTCTATGCTGATGGGTGGAAGCCTCGGTCCAAAAGAGTTAGACATGGCTTTACAGCCAGCCAGGCTTCAACATGTTTCATGAAACTCTAGAATTCATTCTTAAAAATTCTGAAGCCATAGAATAATTTATTTTTTTGTTTTTTTTTCGAAAATAAGAATTAAACGGCTTAAAAATAAAATAAAATTACCTAATCTGAGCAACAAGATGAACCGTCAGTTGTCCAAACTTGAACAATCCCCGGCAACGGCGCCAAAAATTTGGTGCACGAAATTGTGATCCTTCACAACGGTGCCAAAAACTTGGTGCTCGGAACGTAATTCACACACTTTGTCACAACTTCGTACAACTAACCAGCAAGTGCACTGGGTCGTCCAAGTAATAAACCTTACGTGAGTAAGGGTCGATCCCACGGAGATTGTCGGCTTGAAGCAAGCTATGGTCACCTTGTAAATCTCAGTCAGGCAGATTCAAATGGTTATAGAGTTTTAATAATTAAAATATAATTAAAATATAAAATAGGATAGAGGTACTTATGTAATTCATTGGTGATAATTTCAGATAAGCGTATGGAGATGCTTTTGTTCCTTCTGAACCTCTGCTTTCCTACTGTCTTCATCCAATCCTTCACACTTCTTTCCATGGCAAACTGTATGTAGGGCATCACCGTTGTCAATGGCTACTTCCCGTCCTCTCAGTGAAAATGATCCAAGATGCGCTGTCACCGCACGGCTAATCATCTGTCGGTTCTCGATCATACTGGAATAGGATTCAGTAATCCATTTGCGTCTGTCACTACGCCCAGCACTCGCGAGTTTGAAGCTCGTCACAGCCATTCCTTCCCGGATCCTACTCGGAATACCACAGACAAGATTTAGACTTTCCGGACCTCAAGAATGGCCGCCAATAGTTCTAGCCTATACCACGAAGACTCTGATCTCACGATCAGAAGGCTAAGAGATACATATTCAAGCTTATTTGCATGTAGAACGGAAGTGTTTGTCAGGCACACGTTCATAAGTGAGAATGATGATGAGCGTCACATAATCATCATATTCATCATGTTCTTGTGTGCGAATGAATATCTTAGAGAAGAAATAGGCTTGAATTGAATAGAAAAACAATAGTACTTTGCATTAATTCATGAGGAACAGCAGAGCTCCACACCTTAATCTATGGTGTGTAGAAACTCTACCGTTGAAAATAGATAAGTGATGAAGGTCCAGGCATGGCCGAATGGCCAGCCTCCATGATCCAAGAACTAAATGTCCAGAGATCAAAATACAACAGTAAAAAGTTCTATTTATACTAAACTAGTTACTAGGATTATAGAAGTAAGTAAATGATGCAGAAATCCATTTTCGGGGCCCACTTGGTGTTTTCTTAGGCTGAGCATTGAGTTTTCATGTGTAGAGACTTCTTTTGGAGTTAAACGCCAGGTTGCAACCTATTTCTGGCGTTTAACTCCAGAATAGGGCAGGAAGCTGGCGTTGAATGCCAGTTTGCGTCATCTAAACTCGGGCAAAGTATGGACTATTATATATTTTTGGAAAGCCCTGGATGTCTAATTTGCAACGCAATTGAGAACGCGCCATTTAGATTCTTGTAGCTCCAGAAAATCTACTTTGAGTGCAGGGAGGTCAGAATCCAACAGCATCTGCAGTCCTTCTTCAACCTCTGAATCTGATTTTTGCTCAAGTCCCTCAATTTCAGCCAGAAATTACCTGAAATCACAGAAAAAACATACAAACTCATAGTAAAGTCCAGAAATATATTTTTATTTAAAAACTAATAAAAATATATTAAAAACTAACTAAATCATACTAAAACTATGTAAAAACAATGTCAAAAAGTGTATAAATTATCCGCTCATCATGTGTTTAGTAATTTTTTATGTTTTCTTGGTTTTCCTCTGAGATGGCTTCAGGATCTACTTTGATGAAGTTTTTGCGCAAGACCAAGAAGACTATCGCTGCTCAGAATCTCTAGAATAAGGAAGCTGGTGACTCCTTTTCCCGACTTCCTCTGAAGAAGCCGAGTTCGGGTCCTCAAGGACAGAGAAAGGTTATTCCTACTCCTGGTGTCCACTTGATTCCTCCTGACCCCCCTTTGGCGAGCTCAGGTGCGCCTTCATCTCCTACTACTTCGGGGCCGACCCTTAAAAAACAGAAGACTACTGGGGCAGCGAGTATCAATGATAAAGACTTTGATGAATTTGGCTGGAGTGAGGAGCACATCTTGCCCTACAGCTTTGCATCCACCGACGATGTGCCTATTCTCAACCACCTTCAGTCTATGGCCCGAAATGCATCCGGATGGCTGGTTTGAGCACAACTATTGCCAAGAAATTTAAAAAGTTTCCCATTAGCACTACTAGGGCATTTCTGGATGCTACCCACGCTGATGTGGAGAGGTTGAATGGCCTAAAGGCTGAACTGGAAGAGAAAAATGCTAAGTTGGAGTCAGACTTGGAGAAGGCTAAGGCCCGGGCTACCAAGGCTGAGGCGGTGTCAAAGTTGGCAGAGGAGATGAAGAAGAAGGCTGAAGAGAGCTGTTCTCGCACTTATGCATAACTATTTGATACGAAGGAGAAGCTCCGATCAGCCTATGATGACTACATGGAGCTTCAGATCACGTGGTTAAGGGGATGGCCGAGATGTATTAAAATCTGAAGGATCAAGTTCGTGTTTTAGTTGTTTCAAACAACTTTTAGGTGATGTTCATGATTTGTCCTGCGAGCTCATGGCTTTTGAACACTTACTTTGTTTTTAGTTGTTTTAGAAACTTTTTGAGTAGTGTTTAGCACTTGTGTTAATGTTTAATGTTGTGATTCTTTGTATAATTTGCAGAAGTCCCCTTCATGGGTTTGACTTTGTGTAGTCGGTTCCTTTTTCGGATGGTTTTTTAGCTCCTCCTTGCTTGGAGGTGGTTTGGTATGAGTTATACGCATATCTTAGCTTCCTTTCATCCTTGGGTCCAACTTTGTGGAATTGGGCCCTTTTCAAGTTACTTTTGCGATTCTATTTTTTATCTGACCTGTTTAGAGGTCACTTTATATGAGTCACTTGTGTAACTTCTTATATTAACTCGGACCTCATCGCTTTGTCTTGCCGTCCACTTTAGGTCGGACAATAACTTTCGTGGTTTGTCGAGCATAAATTAATGTGTTTGAGAAAAAGAGTGCACCTTGGTTCAAGACTTTCTAGCTATAATATCTTCTCAGGTTACAGGTGTGCCAGGACCTCGGGAGCTCCCACCCTTGGAGGTCGGACACCTTGTAATAACCCTTGCCTAGGACTTCAGTTACCTTGTAAGGCCCTTTCCAGTTTGCAGCCAGCTTTCCTTCACCCTACTTTTGCGTCCCGATGTCATTTCGGATTAGGATGAGGTCATTGGCAGCAAAACTTCTCTTGATCACTTTTTGGTTGTATCTCAGAGCCGTTCGATGCTCTAGGGCTTCCTCTCTAATCTAAGCTCTTTCTCGAACTTCTGGGAGTAGTTCAAGCTCTTCTCTTTGGGTCTGGGGGTTGAGTCCTTCGTTATAGAACATGACCCTAGGCTATTCCGTAAGCAAGTCAGAATGGCGATTCTCCTATTGTAGAATGTGGGGTGGTCCGGTATGCCCATAATACTTGGGGAAGCTCGTCGGCCCAAGCTCCCTTTGCATTTTGTAGTTAGCATTTTAGTCCAGCCAGTATGACTTTGTTCACGGCTTCGGCTTGTCCGTTGGCTTGGGGGTGTTCTACCGAGGTGAACTGGTGCCTGATCTTTAGGTTGGCCACTAGGTTCTTAAAGCTCAAGTCGGTAAATTGGGTTCTGTTGTCCATGGTGATGGAGTGAGGGACTCCAAACCTTGTGACAATGTTCTTGTATAAGAATTTTTGACTTCTTTGTGCAGTGATGGTGGCTAAGGGCATTGCTTCAATCCATTTAGTGAAGTAGTCGACCCCTACTATGAGGTACTTGACTTAGCCCAGTCTTTGTGGGAATGGTCCGAGTATATCAAGTCCCCATTTTGTGAAGGGCCAACATGAGGTAACGTTGATGAGTTCCTCAGGGGGCGCGATATGGAAGTTAGCATGTTTTTGACAAAAGAAGCCGGCCAAAAGAAGCCGGCTTAGATTACCTTCTTGGCTAGGTCCCGAGCTCCTAGGTGGTTTCCGCACATGCCATTGTAAACATTTGACGGTCGGAAAATTTCCGAATAAGAATTTATAATAAAGATAGCGTTGCAAGTACAGTTCTTAACCGATGAAAATTCTGCTTATCAATTTAAAAAGAGTTGTCACAATTTAAGAATAAAATACTGGGAGTAGAATTCCCAGCTCGTCTCCCAATGAGTTGACAAAAGAGTGCAATTTATTGGTTAGAAATTTTCTGAGAAATTTTAGAGTTGGAGGACGGAAGAATAAAATGATTATTAATTAAAGCAATGAAAATTAACAAGAGGTTTGATATATTTGAAATAAAAAGCTTTGACTGGGAGAAGATTAATTGGAAGTTCTATCCTTGTTGAATTTTCCCAAGTGTAATGGTAAAAGGTTGTTGTTCCTACTTAGTTATCCCTTACCGAATAAAGGAAAGTCAAGTAACTGAACCAACTCCGATTCACAAGTCCTAATCCTCTCCTATGGAAGGATTAGCGTTAGTGACTAGAGAGTCAGCCAACAACTTCCAATTACCAATTAACACTTGAGTATTCCAACTCAAGGGTCTCCTATTAATCAACTCCCAAGTCAAGTTGGGAGTCTACTCTATTGACATGAATGCCATTTTCATAAACATATAAAGGGATGAGAAGAAGAAATGGTAATTCGAATAAAGTAATAACAGAAAATTAATTAAAGGTAAAAATAATTCTTTGCATTAATAAATTCCAAAATCGAAGATATCCATATGTAACTCTGAAAAAAGTGAATGAAAAGTAAAAGAGCAAGGAAATAAGAAAGCAAACTGTAATGGAAAAGACTTCAAACGGAGGTGGTAACTCTTCTCAATATCCAATCTAAAAGCATAAAACTAGAAAATATATGAATGTGAAGAACCCTAGAGGAAGTAGTAGTTTTTCTCTCTAAGATTCAAAACTAAAACTAAAATTGTGTAAAATTGAATGTGTGTTGAGTCTCTTCTTGTCTCCTGGCTCTAGTCTGTGTTTCTGGGCCAAAAACTGGGTCCAAAACATGCCCAAAATCCCCCCAGCATCTTCTGTAATTTCTGCACGTGGCGCACGTCACGCATACGCGTCGATGGTCTTCTTCGCGTGTCATGTGTGTGCGTCAATATGCGACTTCGCTGGTATACGTCGCTGTAAAAAGCTCCAAGGCATGCGCACACATGAGCCATGCGTGCGGGTCGATCCTCGCTGGTCATCTCCTTCATTTCTTGTGTTCCTTCCATTTTTGCAAGCTTCCTCTCCATTCTTTAAGCCATTCCTGTCCTATACAGCCTGAAAACACTTAACGCATGGATCACGACATCAAATGGTATAAAGGGAAATTAAAAATACACAATTTAAAGGCTTAGGAAGCAAGTTTTCAATCATAGAACAAAATTGGGAAGGATTTGTAAAACCATGCAAATTGTATGAATAAGTGTGCAAAGAATAGATAAAAATCACTCAATTTAGCACAAGATAAACCATAAAATAGTGGTTTATCAATCTCCCCACATTTAAACATTAGCATGTCCTCATGCTAAACTCAAGGAGACCAAAAGAATGAATGGAGGAAAGTAAGACTCATGCAATGCAACCTATTTATATGAATGCAACTATATGTTAAGATGTTTTTGCCTACTTGGTTAAAAGTAAACAAGTTCTCAAAGACAAACATAAATCAGATTCCACTAATTCAAATCACACAATAAAAGACAAGTAATCTTGTAAGAAGATCGCTCATGAATGCAGGGAACATAGAATCAAGCATTGAACCCTCACTGGTAGTGTATATGCGCTCTAATCGCTCAAGTGTCTAGGGTTAATCCACTCTACTCTTCTCTAGTAATGCTTTCTAAAACTTTGTTCTTCATCTAACCAATCAACAAATATTTAGTGTACAAATGCAAATATCATGAGGTCTTTTCAAGGTTGTAATGGGGCTAAGGTAAGGGTGCGGATATATGTATGGCCAAGTGAACTATAATATGAATCTTTAACTAACCTAAGTTCTCACCTAACACACACATACTCTATATAATTCTAAAATCATGCCTAGCTACCCAAAATCCCACTTTTCATCACATACTCATGTATCAATTTTTCAATTCCACCACATATGCCTTGATCTTTTTATTGGACTTAACATTGGGGTAATTTTGTCCCCTATTCATAAGTATTTTTGGTTTTTTTTTAAATGGAATTATAATATATCAATGCATATGTTTTTTAAATTTTCACATGAGTAAGCACCAAAATTCCTAATATTTTTTTCAATAAAACACAATACATTCTCATCAACCCAAGTTTCCACAATTCTCCACACTTAGTTGACACACAATCTCTATCTTAAGCTAACCAAAGATTCAAATGAGATAATTAATTATTTTTCTGCTTAAGGCTAATGATGTGATAAAATACAGAACAAATGGGGATTAAAAGGCTCAAAGTGGCAAACAAAGGTAATTGAAGTGGTAGGCTATTTGGAATAAGTGAGCTAATAACAAATGATGGCCTCAATCATATGTATGCATGTAAATACACTAAACAATGGACATATAGAATGGAACAAACTATAGATTGCAATCATAGGGAAGAAAACACACAAGAATAAAAATCATGGTTAAATAATGTAACCATATAATTAAGCTCAAAATCTCACAGGTTGTGTGTTCTTAGCTCAAAAATCATATTCCAAATTAAAATCTTCAAACAAGTTTAGCAAAAAAAAAGTTTAAATTTAAATTAGTGAAATACTATAAAAAGGGTCTTAAAAAGAACTTATCACTCCAACCAAGTAGTAGTAGAAGAACATGCACAAAATCAAACATGCAAATGTAACAACTAATTTAACAAGAAAAATTAAACGTTGGTGTTGAAATAGGAAATAACTAACCCACGGAAGTCGGTATCGACCTCCCACACTTAAAGATTGCACCGTCCTTGGTGCATGCAAAGATGTGCAAGTTGACGGGTGGCTCCAACTAACGCTTTTTCCAAAGAATGTGCGTAGGAACTTGTTTGTCGCCCCATGTAAAAGTTTTTCGTTTTCTTTCTTGATGGCCATCCTGAAAGAAGAGAAAAGCGAAGAAAAGTAACCCAAGAACAAAGATAGAAAACAAATAAAATATGGGTGGGTTAATGCCAAATAATGAGGGTCTCGATTACATGGAAGCTACAACATGCAAGTGAGAAAATAGTAGATGCAAATGGCGTATCAATAGTGCAAAAATTGCAACAATGGGGAAGAGATAATGGGTAATGAAAGACAATATAAATCCATGTCAATGCAAAAAATTGGCATTGACAGATAAATAATATCACCCAACAATGTAAAACAAGTCACTAAGCACCAAAATAATACCAGAAAAGATACAACAGTTGAATAAGAATATTTAACACCAACGAAGAAGATAATAAACGTAGAAAAGAAAATAAAAACATGAACAAAATTAAAATGCAAGGAAGAAAAGTATGCAGATGCAGTAAGTAAAAGATTTGGAAAGAGAATATGGATGAGAATGTAAAGAAATGAAGAAGAAGAAAGTAAGAAAGGAGGAAGAAAGAGGGAGAAATGAGAAGAGAACAAGAAACGGACGCGACGCACGTGCATGCATCACGCGTGCGCGTGAAAACGGAAAGGGACATACGACGCGTAAGCGTCGCCCATGTGTACGCATAGGTGGCCATAAGTGCACACTGACGCGTGACTGCTCATGCGATTCCAGCACCATGGCCATACAAATCTCTGTTCAATTCACTCTTTACGCCAATTTTCATCCTCACGCGTACGCGTCGCTGATGCTTACACGTGGGTTGAAATTTCTACAGGGGACGCGTACGCGTGAGGCACGCGTACGCGTGGGGTGGCTTGTGTGCCACGCACCCCTCCCGCGTGTCTCCATCGCAACTCTCTGTCCTTTTCATTAATATTGCGAACCTGCAATGGACGCGTGCGCGTCATCGACGCTTAAAATTGACGGGCGGAAAAATGCCGATTAAGAATTTATAATAAGAACAGCGTTGCAAGTACATTTCTTAACCGACGAAATTTCTGCTTATCAACTTAAAAATAAGAGTTGTCATAATTTAAGAATAAAATACTGGGAGTAGGATTCCCAGGTCGTCTCCCAACGAGTTGACAAAAGAGTGCAATTTATTGGTTAGGAATTTTCTGAGAAATTTTAGAGTTGGAGGACGGAAGAATAAAATGATTATTAATTAAAGCAATGAAAATTAACAAGAGGTTTGATATATTTGAAATAAAAAGCTTTGACTGGGAGAAGATTAATTAGAAGTTCTATCCTTGTTGAATTTTCCCAAGTGTAATGGTAAAAGGTTGTTATTCCTACTTAGTTATCCCTTACCGAATAAAGGAAAGTCAAGTAACTGAACCAACTCCGATTCACAAGTCCTAATCCTCTCCTATGGAAGGATTAGCGTTAGTGACTAGAGAGTCAGCCAACAACTTCCAATTACCAATTAACACTTGAGTATTCTAACTCAAGGGTCTCCTATTAATCAACTCCCAAGTCAAGTTGGGAGTCTACTCCATTGACATGAATGCCATTTTCGTAAACATATAAAGGGAATGAGAAGAAGACATGGTAATTCAAATAAAGTAATAATAGAAAATTAATTAAAGGTAAAAATAATTCTTTGCATTAATAAATTCCAAAATCGAAGATATCCATATGTAACTCTGAACAAAGTGAATGAAAAGTAAAAGCGCAAGGAAATAAGAAAGCAAACTGTAATGGCAAAGACTTCAAACGGAGGTAGTAATAACTCACTTAGAGTGAGGTCGATCCCACAGGGATTGATGGATCAAGCAACTTTAGTGGGTGATTAGTTTAGTCAAGCTAACATTGGTGAATTGGATGAAATTGAGCAACAGAATGTAAATGACAAGGAATTATAAAGTGCAGAAAGTAAATTGGACAGAAACTTAAAGAGCAAGAAATGTAAATTGCATCCAATGTAAAGGGGATTAGGTGCAGGGAATTTAAAGAAAGCAGTAAGCAGAACTTAGAACAATTGCAGAGGAATTAAATTGTAGGAAAAGTAAAAGGAATTGGGTGTTGGGAATTAAAACAGAATTGAATAATGTGAAGTGCAGTAAACTAGAGAGCTCTCAGATCAATTCAGTACCAAAACAGAAATGTAGAAGTGTAGAAGAATGAAAAGCAGCAAGAAGACTTAGATCAATTTTGAAATCCTTAAGAGAAATCAACAATTTCCATGGAATAGAAAAAACAGAAAGAAAGCCAAGAGCTCAATTGCTCTCTCGATCAAAACAGAAGAGAAAGTGCAGAGGAGAGAAAATGAAACAGAAAACAAAAATCAGATATGATTTTTAATTCTTCAAATTCAACAAGAAAAATTAAAAGAGAGCTCTCTATTCTACTCCTACTCCTACTGCTCTCTATTAGAGCCAACCTCCTTAATGAAATGAAATTGATGCCTTTATATAGGCTTCATAAAAAAATAAAAATGAAATTGAAATTGAAATCAAATTACAAATTAAATAAAATTCCTAATCTAGCTTGTTCTTGTGCCTTTGAATTATGTCCATGGGCTTTGCTTGTTTTGGAGCTTCAATGAAATAGGTTGATTTGGTTTTGAGATGCTTGGTGGCTTGGGTCAGGTGGGTTGGTGCACCTCCAGTGGAGCGCTCAGTAAGGAAAGGTAACTTAGCGCTCCCTTGCTTAGTATTCCTCCCTTCAAATCTTCCTCAAGCCCATACATAGCGATCAGTGAGGAAAGGTAACGTAGAGCCCCTTGCTTGCCTTGGTCTCCCTCTTCGAGCCTTGGCTGCTCCTATCCTTGGCTAGCAATTTTCCCCATGATGTAGCGCTCGGTTAAGGTTTTGAACATAGCGCTCAATTATTTTTCTTGTGTGCGCCTTACTTTTCTTTGGGCCTCATGCCCGAAAAAGTTAAAACATTTTAACCTAGTGCTCCATCCAATTTGAGCGCTGGCCTTGATGTTGACCTTTTATGATGAGCGCTCCGTTGCTTCATTTAACGTTACATGCATTCATGAATGGCTTTACTAACTAATGCATGCTTTTATTATATTACTTAGTTAATAAAGCCAATTGCATTACGTTAAAGCATTCATTCATTTTTGGCATTAATGATTTAAATGCTTTATACATGCATTAATTGGTTTTATTAGCAATGCCAATAAATGAACTTTAGCGTTCATTCATGTAACGCCATGATTCATTGGCTTGAATAATTAAATGCATGCATAAGGCATATATATATCATGCCATGGCTTCATGGTTATAAAAGCATGGCCTAAGGTTCCAAGCGTGCTCAAACTTCAAAGTGTGCCCCAAATTCCTTCTTTTCTTCTTTTGAACTAATTTTGTGCTATTTTGTTTCTTTTTCTACTTATTTCCTACAAAATTTATAAAATCAAAAGATCAAGGAAATATACCATTTAAGCACAAAAGAATGCAATATTTAAGCACTAATCATCAATTTCTTGTATGAAAAAGCATAGAAAAATATGACATGATGACATGTCATTACAACACCAAACTTAAACCTTGCTTGTCCCCAAGCAAGAAAATAATCATGCAATAAAGATTGACAATCCAAGGTAAGAAAAATAGCAACTCAATGTTCATGGTAGGCTAGTTTTCTATGCATGCTACAATCACAAAAGAAATGTAAATGATTGATGCTTCTATCTAGCTCATTTTATGAAATCTTTTCCTTATGTTTCTTCCTTGAAACAAGCTTTTGATTTTCTTATTAGCTTCTCCTTTTGGGTGTTTTACCCCATGAGTTGATGACAAAGCTACTACTCTAAATGCTTTGTTTTCAAGTATTACCACTTGATACATAAGCACCACAAGCATTTAATTAGAGGATTTCATTAAGCTCATTTGCTTTTTTTCTTGACTCTCTAATCATTGATGCTCAGAACCTTGAGCTTTGAGGGAGTGCATTTGCACTTGAGCCTAGCCTTGACTTCTAAGTGTTTTGTTTTCAAGCTTTTTGCTTGATACATAAACACCATAAGTACTTAAAATGGAATTGTCATTGGTACTCAGAGCCTTCAGCTTTCTCATTCTTTCCCTTTTTCTTTTCTTACTGTAAGTGTATTTGCTTTTTCAAGATTTTCATAAGTTCCAAAGATTTCACAAAATGTCCTAAATGAAAACTTCAATTAAATAAAATCTAATGCAATTGAGCAACAATTAACCATACTAGCCTTCCAATACTTGTATGCACGTGCTAAATTCTTCTTTAATAACCTTGTTTGTTTATGATCATGATACTTTACTGCTTTAAACTTTACAAAACTCAAGTTGGTAGTCATAATGGCATAGCAACATGTTACAAATCAAGATGCAGGTTATGCTTATTCATACACACATGTAAACAGAGGAGATAAAGACAATCATGCAATTTAAAGTGCTGGAAACAAATGAGAGGAAAAGAAACTTTACAACCTTGTAATTCATCTTCTCTATTGTTGTCATTTTCCTCCCATTCTTCTCCCTTTCCCTTGCCAAACTCAGAATGCTTGCTCATCCTCAAGCAACAATTAGAACAATGGCCATGGGGCTAAGATGGATCATGAATGTCTTACACAATGAAATGTTAGCAGTACATGTGTTTCAAGCAAGCAAAATTAAAGATAACAATCAAAGCACAAGAGACAGAGACATTGTGATTGCATAGATAAGAGGGTGTGCACAATACATTGCATAAAAGATAAGTGGCACACCAAACTTAGTGTGACACTTTCACTTGAAATTGATGCAAGTATCCAGTAAAGATTGGAAGCAAATTTTGTTGCATAGCAACACCAAACTTAGAATCCAATCCTATGTCAATTTATTTGAACTAAAACTAAACAAAGAGAACTATTATATGTTAAGTACAATCATCAAGCCAAGAATCTGTCATGAGTAAGGATTTCTTGGTGATGTATTAACAAAAATAGTTAATAGAAGAAAGCATTAAAAAACAAGGAAATGACTAAAACAAAGAGAAAACTAAAATTGTCTAACTAAAAGAATGATAACACTGCAAAGGGCATTACGATTATGTAGACAAGTTGTGTTACTTAATGAATTGCATAGAAAATTAAGTGGCACACCAAACTTAGAATCTTAATGTGACACAAATGGAACCTTGACTTAGGATGAGTTATAGAATTCCTTCCTTGTCATAACCACAACTATGATAATTATAATGGATTAATCTCACCTAGTCAACCTTTAACATCGAAGAGTAAGTCAAGTGAGTATAATTGTTATTAATCCACAAATCCTAGCTAACTTACTAATTACCCTAGTAAAAAGCTAGCGTTAGTGAAAACAATAACAACTAACAACCCAAGAATTATCACTAAATGTCAGACGTTATGACTCTAGTATTCTATATACTCATTTTTCCAAGTCAAGGAATGAAAATCTACCTCATAATCAAAATTGACATTTCATCAAACACTTGGTAGGCATATTCACAAAACATGGCAAAATTGTAAAAATACTTGGAACTAGGAACAACCAATAAACAAAATCAACAAAGGCAACTCAACAATCATGTAATAACCACTAAACATCAAATTCATTAACTAGAAATTAAAATTGCAAAAGTATATATGTATTGATAAAGGAAATTAAAATATAGGACAGTGTAGAACAAGTAGTGTAATAAAAGAGAAAATTAAAAAATACTTACAATGGAAATAGACTAGAATCCAAGATCAAAATTGAAAAATGTAAACTTGAAGTATAAACCCTAATTAAATCCTAAGGAAAATTGAGAGAAAACCTAACCTAAAACTACCCTAAAACTAACTAAAACTATGCCTTAGTGTATTGTGTATTGTGTATTGTATGGTATCTTGTGTGGTTGCTAGCCCTTCCTTATATGCTTCAGCAACTTCAGAAATGGGCAAAAAAAGCCTTACAAAATACGAGCCACGTCTTGTTTTCTTCATGTTTTCTCCCAATTGCATGCTTCTCTTCCACTCTTATCAAGTCATTCCAACCTATTACACCTGAAAATACTCATTAAAACTATCAAGGCTTTGAATGGAATAAAAGTAGAATAAAATTGATTAAAATAAGCCCAAAATAGCATGTTTTCCCAATTAGGCACAATTTAGAGAGAAAACATAAAAGTATGCTATTTAGATGAATAAATGTGAGTTTATATGATGAAATCCACTCAAATCAATCCAAAATTTATCATCAAATATGGATTCATCAATTCCCCCACATTTAAACAATAGCATATCCTCATACTAATCATAATCAAAGGAGAAGGATAAAAGGGCAAGCAACTTATTTAATGAAACTACCTACATGCATGCAACTATGCTAAATATGATCTACTCATGTTTACACTAAAGTCTTTACTGAACTTGGTAAAAACAAACAACATAATTCTAATCAATCCAAAATAAGTCATTAGGTCAAGGCAAGAGATTAATGCAATGTGACCATTGCCCAAAGATTTGATTTGAAAATTTCAAAACCTAACAAGCAACTTGCAAGAAGATACAAGATAAGAGATGGAATCCTAGAATTGAGTGATCAAACCCCTCATCGGATGTGTATTCACTATAATCGCTCAGTGTTTAGGGCTAAATCACTCAATTCTTCTTTAATCATTTTTCTAGGATTTGGTAGTCATCTAACAATCAACAAATACTTGATGCATAAATGCAAATATCATCAGGTCTTTGGAGAGTTGTAATGGGGATAGGGTAAGGGTAGGATTAATATGGTTAAGTGGACTAGTAGATTGGATCTTTGATTAGCTCAAGCATCCCACCTAATCCTATATCAACCTATTTACACCAAAGAAAACAACCTAACTTCACATTCATCTCCTTTCTCACATTCACTCATGCATATTCTTTCTAATTTACACACATATGCATTCTTTTTTTAACATTATTATTACCATTTCTTGTCTTTTTTTCTTTTCTCTTCTTTTTTTTTTCAATCAAGATTTCTTTTCTTTTATCATAAAAAAGAATTGCACATACTTTCAAGTAATGCATGCATAAGTATTTATCCATTTTTCCAAATTTTCTCAATGAATACCTAAAGTAAACTTACTACCAATGTTTCTCCACAAATTCTCCCCACACTTGAGTAACACACACTACTCAACCCAAGCTAATCAAAGATACAATTCATGGACATTAATGTAAAATCTGATCAAACTGTAATTAATTAAATAATAAATTAAATAGGAACAAATATGGTTAGAAAATTTAGCAATCAGAATTTGATAATTTAAATATGATATTTGAACTCAGTGAATTTTTCTGAGTCGGAAAACATAGTTTTCTGAATAAAAATGCGCACTGAAAATTTGACCGGTAGTACCGCCTGCGATCTGTTTGGTACTGTGGCTGAGAAAATTAATTAGAAGTGAATAATTTTAAGAAATAAGAATTTATAATTTGGGAGGATAGAAATATTTAAAATACGATTTAAAACTCTAATCTTAAAGGTTTTGGCCCAAAATTGGGCCAACGAACTAAATCAAGTGAACTGGGCCCAATACCTAACATATATAAACATTAGTTATGAGCATTTCAGCTCATTAATTAACCCTAACTCCATCAAACTTTAAATAACCATAACTTTTGATCCGAAACTCTGATTGATGAGCCGTTTGCGGCCACGCGTCTCTCTTTTCTCCCTTACAATTCTATCTAAGTTTTGTGGTGAGTATCCCACTTTCCTCTACCCAGTTTTTGTTTTTCTCTTTAAATTTGAATTTGGTTTGGGTTTTGAGAAAATCTTGTGATTTTGGTTGTTCAGGAGTGCTCTAGTATGAGCCATTGGTGAGTTTCATCAACCAAATTTGTGGGTTAAGGTAAGGAACCCTCTAACCCTTGTGATTTATCAATTTCATGAACCCTAGGTTGATTATAAGTGTGAAAATTGATTATGTTAGAGTATTGGGTGATTTTGGTGCACAATTGGAAGATTGATATTGCTTGAGGAGCCTTGGTGAGGCTTGGAGCTAAGGGTTGGTGGAGACTCTCAAGAAGAAGCTCAATTATTTTGGCTACAAGAGATACGGTTTAAGTTTCATTTAAGTACCGTGTAGTGTGATGAGAATTCCTAGGCTAGATGCCCCTAGGATTAAGTTTAGATTGTGTAAATGGTTGGTACTAATATGCATAGTTGATATGTAATGTAAATTAATGATTGGGTTGAGAATTGTGTGAATTTGTATGTTTGGTGTGTTGAAGATTTGATGAATTGGATAATGAATATCGGTTTGTGGAATATGTATTTAAATTGTGAATTGGGGTCGGAGACCATGAATCTTGGGCCGGAGGTTGGAAAGAGGTAAGAAAGGTAAGTTGATGTGTGTATTGTGTGATGATATAAGAGATTGAATGTATTTTAGATATTGAATGTGTGAATAATTGGTTTGGTCATTGAATAATATGGTTTGAGGAATTGAGGCGTGGAATTTGATAGTTTTGGGTGAAATTGTGTAGATGAGGTAGGTTTGATTTTGGTTGAGTGTAATTATGTGGATGTGGTTGGGTTGTTGCCATTTGGATGAGTGGAAATGAATTTGGCTTGTCGACATTGGAAAAATTGGTAATTTCTGTTTTTGGGTAAAAACTGATTTTTGACCAACTTCAGTGGTCCGTAACTCGGCCCTCAGAGTTAGTAATTTTTCGAAACTGGATTTTTTTGAAAGTGTATTTAATGATCTTTCTGACGGTCCAGAAATGGTTGAAAAAGGAGTTTTGTAGAAGAAGTTATGCGTGTCAGAAGTTTGGGGTTTGAAAATGTAATCCTGCAGCTTTTTAACTTAGTAAAATTTTTGGTAAAACGTACTCTGACGCGCACGCATGGCCGACGCGCACGCGTTAGTCACGATTTTTACACTCTCACGCGTGCGCCTGGTCGACGCGTACGCGTCACTGTATTGATGCAAGTGCCCAGCAGAAAATCCAGAGAGTTGCGCTGGTGTTGTGCTGGTTTTGTGCGAGGGGCACAAAACGCACCCATGCGTACGCATGACCGATGCGCATGTGTCACTTGATCTCTTTGCTTTCCATGCGTGCGCATGGATGACGCTCACGCATCGCTTCCCTTTTCTGCTTTCCATGCGTGCGCATGGGTGACGCGCACGCATGATCCTGTTTTCAGCAAAAGTTGATTTTGAGTTTTTAAAGCCGAATTTCAGACTTTTAAGCTTCCATTCTCACCCTTTAAGTTTTAAAGCCTTATAGAGGCCTAAAAATGAGAAGGGACTAGGATGGGTGAAAGCTTGAGGGTGAAATAAAGGGAGAGTAATGATGAATTATGATTAATGATGACTATATGAGTTGCTGAGGGTGATGATGGAAGTGCGGTGTATGCCGTGAGTCAAGGGCTGTATTTAAAAATGATTATTGGCTGGTTATGGGTTATGTTATGAGTCGGATGGCTATGATAAATATTGATTTATGGCTGGAAATGAAAATATGGCTTTGAAAGATTGTTTTACCTTGAGCTCTCTTCCTCGAAAGTGCGACCCCAGAGAGATGAAGCAAGGTGAGGATCCCCTTCCTTGTTCCTCCTGGTATTGTAAAATTACCCCCAGCGAGATGGTGGGAGGTTAGGATCCCCTCCTTGGTTCCTCCTAGGTATATGAGAACGTACCTCCTGGGTAGATGCAAGGGTTATGGTTGCGCCCCACTTACTCCAGGTTGGTTAGCATAAAGGCTCCCCGGGTGGACGCAAGGGTTGTGGTTTCGCCCCACTTGCCCTGGGTTATGATGAGTGATGTATAAAATGTGCAATCATGTGATGTATATGTGACGATATGGTCATGATGAATGATTATGGAATTTTATGAATGAATGTGAAATGATTATCTGAGATACGAGTTTTTCTGGATGAAAGCAGTGACTTGCCACCACATACTCCAGGTTGAGACTCGAAACTCTGCTGACCCTATGTCGTAAGTGTGGCCGGACACTGTGAAGGTTCCGGATGAGTTCGTCCCCGTGGATAAACACCAGTGTGGGTGTTGTATGATTATGATTATGATTATGTTTATGATTGAGAATTACTCGAGTTGGGGATGTACGACAGAGGGACAATCCAATGGTTAGCTACTAGGACTTGTCGGGTTGGCTTTAAAACTGACATATGAGACTCATCAGCCATAGGGTAGACATACATCATTTGCATATGTTTGAATTGTTTGGGTTTGCATATTTGTTTTAGATTGCTATATCATATATGCTATGTTACCTGATTATGTGCTACTTGTTCTACTTGTACTTTAATTGTGTATTACTTACCTGTATTGCTTGTGTTTGTACAACTGAGAGGTCCCTCATGCTGGTGTCGGAGGACGCTGAGGGCTATTTTTGATGAGATGAGTTGATGATTTAATTGAATAATGGTGATGATTATTGAATGAGATAATTTGAGCTCCCTGGGTAGACGTAGTGAAGTGATTTCACTTGCTTCAGGTGAGGATATAAGGTAACGATATAGAATTGCTGAGATAAAATAACTGGTGATGGTTTGGTTTATGATTCTGATTCTGATTTGTTGGAGAGTTAGAAAGTTAGGAAGCATGAAGAATATGAATTAGATTTAGCATTCCCTTATGACAGTTGCCTGTTTATGGATTAGCGAGAACATAGGGTGAATATTTGGTGAAAGGAAGTTTAGGATACTTAGTGAGTTTTTATTGCAATGCATTGTATTTATTTGGCACTTTTACCGTACTGGGAACCCATGGGTCGGGGATTCTCATTCCATGTATATCTCTTGTTTTTCAGATACAGGTCTAGGTGCTCAGAAGTGAGCTGTGGTTCATCTGAGAGAAGGCGAAGATCTTTATATTCTCTACTTTATATTTGCTTAGAATCTCTCCACCTTTATTTTGAAAAGCTTTATTATGTATTGAACTCTTCTGAACTTGCCTATAGAGGCTCTTATGTTTCTTCTGGGAGAGATTAGGAGATAATGTTGTCAACTACTTTCATACTGTATCCTAGCCGGCCTTCGCGACTAGTGGCTATTTACTTATATTATATATCTATATACTGTCCTTCTCTTATTCTCCTTTATGCCTTTAGTTGTATATCGCTTTCGACTTCACGCTTTATCTTTTAGTTGTCGATACTTGAGTGATATGACTTTGGGATTTTATTTTTACTCTTTTTAGGCTTCTCGATTAATACTCCTTTCAATCTTACTTATAGTTATGTATTAAAAATCCCCCTTGGGAGTCGTACCTCCTTATAGTCATTGACTTATGACTCGAGCATAAGGATTTGAATATTAGGGTGTTACAATTAATGGTTTTTCGTTTAGGACAAATGATGTGCTTAATATTAGAACAAAAAAAAAAGGGGGATTAAAGGCTCAAAATTGGGTTACAATGGTAGATATAAGGGTTGGCCATATGAGTTCGTAAGTTCAATTTCAAAAATGGCCTCGACCATACTAAATGCATTTCAAAATATCAAATATAGGACAAAAAGACTCAAGCAAATCTAAGATCACAATCATAAAAGAGTATAGCACACAAGAACAAAATTTATGGTTGAAGAGATACAACCACACAATTAAAGCTCAAATCTTTCTTGGTGTTTTGTTCTAGCTCTTTTCTATGTTCCATAAAATACTTCAAGCAAGTTGAAAAATAAGTTTTCAAATATAATCAATGGAACGCCCTAAAAGGAATTTCTTAAAAATTCTTTTATTGTTTTTACCAACTTATTTCCTATACCCTGTAACATGCAAATTTTACTACAATAAAACTATAAGCAAGCTAAGATATGTATATATAAACAAACTAGGCAAAAAGAAATGTAATGAAATACTAAACAAATATTCACAAAAATATAACTATCAAAACTAGAAAATAGTGCAAAGCATTTGGAAAGAGAAATTTACTCCCCCAAAGTTTTCAAGCCTCCCCCACACTTAAACGTTGCACGGTCCTCCGTGCATGCACATAATTCGGGAGATGAAGATCTAAGAGGTTCCACTTTCAGCTGGTGGGCACTGGGGTACAGGCTGTTGTATAAAACAAATGAACAAGAATTGAGGAAGAGTTCATATGAGTGTGGTCTGATAGAAGACAGTGTGTGCATTCTAAATGTGCGCATGGTTTAGAACACACACACACTGGCCATTTAAAAGTGGTAACCACACAATCAAAAGAAATAGCATGTGTTCCTTAAAAAGTGAATTGATTATTTGAAATATTGGATATTGAAATTGTGCAAGTGAAAGCGCAAGATGAATATAAAATAGCACAACAACTAATAACCAATTCAATGATGAAAAGAAGACTACTTATTCATCCTCAAACATAATACAATACTCACATGGTAAAGGTACTTATTGTAAAAAGTGACAAGCTTGATAAGAATCAAGTCAAGTCACTCAAACAAATGCAAAGCATTAAAAACAAACAAGTACCTTGTAATGTGATTATGTTAAATTGAAAATATTGATGAACAAGTAATTCAACTCAATTCACTTAATTAAATATGAACTTATAATAATTTGTCCTAGGATGCAATCAAAACATGCATAATCAAACCCACTAGGTATTAGTAAATTAACGCAAAATATAAGTGCATTGATAAAGTCCAATCTTAAGTAATATCAATGATCATCCATGGTGCACTATTTATGATTAAGTTGTCAAACAAGGATATAGTCTAATGTATATGGTAGCTACAACATATGAATTAAACTAAAAATTTATTTAGGCAATTAATCAAAGATTTAATGCTTAGTGCACAAATTCATCACATTGAAGCCAAATTTCAAGCAAGAAGCAACCCAATCAACATCAAGCAAACAGTTGCAACTTATTTAAGTAATAACCAACCAAACTAAACCTAATATAATTACTAAAACCAAAATGAGGTGCAATGAAAACTAATTAAAACAAGTAGAAAAACAGGGAAAAAGCAAGAGAAGAGAGGGATGGAGGAGGCAGAAGTATGTTAGGGTGTAATTCAAAGAGCAATCAAAAGTATGCCCAAAACAGCACTTGTGCGTACACACATTAATTCAAAGAGCAATCAAAAGTATGCCTAAAACAGCACTTGTGCGTACGCACAAACATGTGTGCGTATGGACAAAAGTTGGAAAACAGAAGGTGTGCGCCCACACAAACATGTACGAGTGCTCAAAGCAGAGAGGTGATTAAGAAGTGTGCGTACGCACAGGTGGGTGCGTACGCACAGAACACACTTTTTTCTTCATTTTTTTTAATTATATATGTAAAAAGATCATGTGCACGCACAGGGGTCAAAAATGGTAGGGATGCACATGCACAGGGGCATGCGAGCGCTCCCAATAGGGGCTGTGCAGGCTAGTGTGCGTACGCACAGGTGGGTGCGTACACACAAGGCACAAAATTTGGTTATTTTGTGCGTACGCACAATGCCCTGTTTTTCCAAAAAATTTTCTTTCAAAATCTAAGGTATTAAACCTTAGCTCAATAAAATTTAAACCACAAACATCTAGAAATTCATAAATTCATGATCCATATAGAAATTAACCTATTTATGCTCAAAATTAAACTAATCCTAAGTGACCAACGTAACAAAAATGCAATTAAGTCAAAATTATAAACAAAGAGAAAAGGGTTAGAACAATGTTACTATGGAGGGGTGTGACAGAACGAGATTCTCGCGCGATCTAGAATTTTCACAAGTAAATTCCCGTTGTAAGTATAGCTTCTAGACCGACAAGAATTCCTTTCACACAAAAGTTTGGTTGTCACAAGTAACAAAACCCAATAAAATTTATAACCGAAGTATTTAAACCTCGGGTCGTCTTCTCAAGGAATTGCAGGGAGGTGTGGTTTATTATTGGTTATAGAAAAAGGTATGTTTTTGGGTTTTTTGAAATAAGGAACAAGTAATTTAAATGGCAAAAAAATTAAGTTAATAATTATAAAGAATCTCTTGGCAAGATATAAGAACTGGAAATCCTATCCTAGTTATCCTTATCGGATGTGATGAGAATTGTTTATCGCTCCCACTTAGTTAACCCTTACTAAATAAAGGAAAGTTTAGTGGACTAATTAATTTGATCCTCAAGTCCTAGTTAACTCCCGTGTAAAGACTAGCTTTAGAGCGATCCAAATTAATCAGCAATTCCCAAATCTCAATCAACCGCTGAGTTTGATAACTCAAGTGTTACCAATTACTTAACCAAAATTTAAAGGGGAAAATAAATCTAAATTAAATTGAAAGCATCAAAATAGAATAAAACAATCATAAATCTGAAATACCTCGAATTATATTAAATAGAATATTTAAATCTTGGCATGAAAATGTTCATAAGCTAAATTGGAACATTAACAAGTAAAAAAATTGGGAAAAATAAAAGTAGAAGAGAAACATTAATTTAAAGGAACATTGAACCTGGCATTGAAGTAGTAATCATAAAATAAAATAAAAGGAATCCTAATCCTAAAACATGAGAGAGAGAGGAGAGAACCTCTCTCTCTAAAAACTACATCTAAATCCTAATAATTGTGAATATTGTATCAATTGTGTTCTCCTAATTATTGCTTGATTCCCCCATTCTCTGGCTTATATTCTGTGTTTCTGGATTTGGAATTGGGCCGAAAAAGGGTACAGAAATCGCTGGGGTATTTTCTGCAGATTCTTGTACGTGGCATCTGTCACGCGTGCGCGTGGGTCACGCGTTCGCGTCATCTAGAGTTTTTTCTTGTCACGCGTACGCGTCGGTCACGCGTCCGCGTCAATTGCGTTCTGCTCAAGGCACGCGTCCGCGTCGTTCACGCGTATGCATCGCTGCCATTTCGCGCTAGGCACGCGTCCGCGTCATCCATGCCTTTGCGTCGCTGCCTTTTCGCGCTAGGCACGCGTCCGCGTCATCCATGCGTTCGTGTCGCTTCCTTTTCTTCAAAACTCCATTTTTGTGCTTTCCTTCTATTTTTGTATGTTTTCTTTCTGTTCTTTAAGCCATTCCTGCCCTATGAGACCTGAAAATACTTAACACACAAATCACGGCATCGAATGGTAATGAAGGATAATTAAATTTAATATATTTTTAAAGCGTAGGAAACATGTTTTTCACATATATCATAAAATAAGGAAGAGAAAGTAAAACCATGCAATTCATATGAATAAGTGGATGAAGAATTGATAAAAATACTTGATTGAGAACAAAATGAATCATAAAATATGGGTTTATCAACCTCCCCACACTTAAACAACAGCATATCCTCATGCTAAATCCAAAAGAAAGAGTAAAGGAAGAATGATGGAATCTTATGCAATGCAATCTATTCTAAATGCAAACTACCTAAATGAATCATGCAATTCTAATTCTATCCACCTATATATATAGGGCTTTCATGTGGTTAGTTTGATTCATAATTTCAAGGAATCATATATGTACAACTAAGACCAAGTCATATTAAAATACATTCACAATTGAGTTGGGTTAAAATATTTCACAAACTTGCAAGACAATTAAATAATTAAATTTGGATATATGGAGATGAGCTATTGAACTCTCACTGAATTTTATGTTTACTCTCTAGTCACTCAGTGTTTGGGGTTAATCACTCTATTATTTTCTATTCCTACTTTCTAAAACTTTTTTCTTAATCTAACCAATCAACAAATATATAATGTATACATACAAACATCATGAGGTCTTTTCAAGGTTGTAATGGGGCCAAGGTAAAGGTAAGGGTATATATAAGGCTAAGTGAGCTGTAAGTTGAATCCTTAATTAGTCTAAGATCTCACCTAACATATACATACTCTTTCATAAGTTTGAAAATTTGCCTAGCTACCCATAATTTTTTTCACTTTTGTATTACATATTCATGTACCAATTTATTTTTAATGTTATCCTATGTGCATTGATTTTTCACTAAACTTATTCTTGGAAAAATTTTTTTTTTGAAAAGATAATAACATTTTCAATGCACAAGGTATTTTCATTTATTTTGGTTTCATATGAGTATGCTCCCAAAATCTTAATTATTTTATTAATTTAATCCTTTCCTATCAACCATGTTCCCGTGTTTCCCCACACTTAGTGTGTATCACAATTTCTATCTTAAGCTAACCAAGGATTCAACTTGGGATTTTTAAATTATTTTTCTGCTTAAGGCTAGTAATGTGGTTATAGGTCAAAAGGGGATTAAAATTCATATGATGGCCTCAATCATATGTGGGTATGTATCTACATTCTATATTGGACATATAGATTGAAACAAAGTAAAGATTACAAGCATAGAAAAGAAGGGCGAAACACATAGGAATGAAATTTATGGTTAAATGTAACCATAAAATTAAGCTCAAGAACTCACGGGTTGTGTGTTCTCTGGCTCAAAAACCATATATCAGTTATGTATGTCATGCAAGTAGAAATCAAGAGTTCCCATTATTCTCAATGTGAATCTTAGGATGGCTCTTAAAAACTTAGTGTTCTTCCTTGAAGAAATGTTGTTAACTAACTCACATTTGTTGCTATATATATACAGTGTGTGGATTATTGTGATTCTGTTATACTAAAGTCTCTAGTTTACTCTTTTTATTTCCAATTAATCCAAATTATCGTATGCTAAAAGGGTAAACTAAGCTAATTAATCCATATATTCTATATCACAACTTAATAAGCTAAAAGTGCAACTAAACTAAATATCTAATATATATATATATATATATAAATCAAAGTGCAAAATGTAGAAATATAGTAAAAATACAGAAAAGTGTGCAAGTACTGAAAGATAAATGAGATAAGATAAAATAAAAATAAAAATAAAAATACAGAAAAATGAGCAAAATAGGATAAAAGAGAGTCTAAAAAGTGGTTCACCAAAATAAAGTTCGCCAGAGATGGCGACCTCCCCACACTTAAATAATAGCATCGTCCTCGATGCTCACTCAAGCTGGGTGTGAAGAAGTGTCATCTCCGGAGGGATGTGCAGTAGGTGTCTCTGTGGTGGTTTGAGGCTCTGCGGTCTGGATGAGTGTTGGAGGGTCTGCCTGCTGAAGTGGATGCTCTGCCTGTAGAGGGATCTCTGGATCAGCCGGCTGTATCTGATGGGACTCCTCATAAAGTGGCGCAGCCTGCTCAGGTCCTGCCTGCTCAGCCTCTACATGCGCCTCCTCCTCATGATCGTCTGCCTCCTCCTCAGATGGCTCAGAAGGGGTGTCAGGCTCGGAGGGGATGTCGTGGTGGCCAGATCAGATCATCAACTTTAAGTGCTCATAGCGTTGCTTGCTGAGACGCTCAGATCTCTCATATCGCCGCTGGTTGTGGCGCTCCATCTGGTCTAACTGGTCAAATAAGCGATGCACGAGGTGGAAAATGGGCTCTGAAGCAGATGAAGGTGCAGTAGTGGTGACAGGTGCAACAGTGCCTGAAGGGGCAGCAGAAGATGTGGCTGCCTCAGCAGAGTCAGTGAGAAATGGAGGTCTGTAGCCTAAAGCTTGGAACTTTCTGCTGTGAGGGATAATCTTCTTGTAGTCTGTAGTGGTTGGCTTCTCATCTGCCAGCTCCCAGGGCACCTCAGCTCGGCGGCCCAACTGAGTAATCAATTATGGAAAGGGAAGAGTGCCTCTAACATGGACCCTGGCCATGTAATACTGGATAAATCGGGGCAAATATAAGTCCTTTTCCTCCATCACACACCAGATGAGGGTAATCATAGCAGCTGGCACCTCTGTCTCATGAGTGCTCGGCATCACATAGTTACTCAGAATCTGCTGCCAAACCCGAGCCTTATCGTTCAGGTAGATAATCTTTATTCCTTTTGGGGCCACTGTGGACTTGCTCATGACCCATGGGACAGTAGGATCAAGAGCTATGGTCCTCTTGACTGTGTCCCAGTCGAATCTCATGAATCTCATATCCTCTTCAGCCTTTTGGTAACCATCTGGTTAATCTGATTTGGGCTGGAGGTGGAGAATTTCTTCTATTGCTTCCTCAGTAACCAGAATCTACTTGCCTCGAAGCTGTACTGTATCCAGGGATATTTTGAGGTAGTTACAGTAGAATTCTCTGACCCAAGATGAGTTGACTTCAGTCAAGTTTCTTTCCAAGAAGAACTAGCCTCTCTGTTTAATTTGCTCTGAAGTGTATTGTTTGAGTTCTTTTAGAATTTTGAGGATCCTTTCCAGGTATAGGTTCCTGGAAGTGGCAAAAACTGGATACTTAAGCTCACAGTATCTGTTGGTAAACTTGACAGGGTCTGTGGCAGGCAGTAGCTAATCGGCTTTTTCCTGCGGGGTAAAGTTCTTCTCCCGCCAGGAATCGTCGTGGAGGATATCCAAAATAGAGGTAGAGGCTTCTCCTCTTTTCCTTTTGCTAGTGGTTGCTTTACCTTTTCCTTTACTTTTAGGGTCAGACATCCTGAAAAGCAGAATTTTCATAATACAGTTTAAGAATTAAAGCAGGAAAACAGGTAAGCAAATAGGAATATATCAATAGAAGTATAGATTGGCAAAAGAAGAATAAAGTGGAAATTTAAGCATGAATTGAGTTAAATTGATGTAAAATTTTGGATTGTAGGCAAGTTAAAGGTTGGAAAAGAAAAATCACAATCCAAAATCTTTGATGTGCGGAATTGTTTGTAATTAGGAACAACACTAAACATGCCTTGAAGTGGTTTGAAAGTAGTTAGTTGAAAATTAAAAAGCTAGAAAGTTAAAAGTGGTTAAGAGTTAAAAATGAAGTTAAAGTCAATGGCATGGTGTTGTAGTTCCCAATAACTAAAATTGCACAAATTTGAAAACAAGTAACTGCAATTCAAGGAAAAAGTGCAGATTACTAATGATTAATCATGGAAAAGAATTACAAATTCAAAGTGAAATCATTAATAATTTGATTTAGTCAAATAAGGGAATCAGAAAGAATGAGAAATCTGGCCTGTACATTCATGAATTGCCCTGGTTAAAACCATTTAGTGCAAAATTAGAAAGTTCCAAAACTAATTCATGAATGGTAGTGGAGTGAAATAGTATGCTGAAAAAAATTAGGCAGCATTTCATTTAAAAATTGGACATTCACGGGTAAGAAACAGCAGCAAAAACCAGTTCATATGATAATAAAATAGTGCAGAAAAGAGTAACAATTAGTAATCCACAGGAATTCAAAATAAACAACTCAATCTGCATCAAAGAAAAGGAAAGAACAGCATAAGAACAACATCATCATCACAGCATATTCGAAATTGCGAAACAAATTAAAACCGGTAACAAGAACAACGCAATTATCAGGCCTAAATTCACTAACCACATCCTAGCTACCTAACCACCTAAAATCCACTACGATCATGCATCTCTAACTATCCTAATTTGAACATAATGTGAAAGAAAAATAAATTTCAGAAATTAACTAAAAACTGGGAATGGAATTGTTGTTAGGCGGAACCTGGTGGGCAGAGGAACAGAATTAGGGCGCAGAGAGATGGTGTTGGTGGTGGCAGTGACGCGGTAGCGGCTCTATGGCGGGGTCACGGCAGCGGTTCGGTAGAGGCAGTGGTGGCTGTGTGGGTTGTAGGGGGTTATGGGGGAGGAGGAGAAGAAGGGTGACGTTAGGTTTTTTGCCAGTAAAGAATTTTATAAAAACAGTCGCGTTGTAGATATAGTCTCTAAACCAATAGAAATCGCTTCGTACAAACGTTTTGGTTGTCACAAGTAACAAACCCCTGAATAAATTGATAACCGAAGTATTCCAACCTCGGGTCGTCTTCTCAAGGAACTGCAGGGAAGTATGTTCTTATTATTGGTTATGGAGATTGTAAATTGGGGTTTTGAGAATGAAGAGAGAATAGTCTAATTAGAAAATAAAGTAAATGAAGAACAAGCAATTTAAATGGCAAGTAAAATAAATAAATGACTGTAAATAAGTTTTGGCAAGGTATGAGAAATTGGAGGTCCTATCCTAGTTATCCTTATCAATGATGATGAGAATTGAATCTTAATTCCACTTTGTTAACCTTTACTAAGATAAAGGAAGGTCAATGGATTAATTGCTTTGGTCTTCGGATCCTATTTATTTCCTAGGAAAAGATTGGGATTATTGAAGTTCAATTTAATTAACAAAGATAACAATTATCAATCATGTTTGAGTTTGGTAACTCTTGAGTTACTGATTTCTTAACCAAGACCAAAAGGGAGAAAAGTAAATCTACTGGAATAAAAATGTCTTCAGATGGGAATAACAATAATGTAAATAAGAGAAAGCAATAATAAACTGAAATACCTCAAATAACAATAATTCAAAGAGTAATTTGTAACATAGAAGAATTCATAAATAAAATTGGGAAATAATAAAAAGGAATATTGAACCTGATAAAAAGATAATCCTTAAAGCGCATAAAATCCTAAATCTAAATCCTAATCCTAAAGAGAGGAGAGAGAGGAGAGAACCTCTCTCTAAACTAAATCTAAATCATGAAAACTAACTAAAAGTGGAGACTCTTTGAATGGATGCATTCTCCCACTTCATAACCTCTGGTCTATGCCTTCTGGACTTGGATTTGGGCCAAAAAGGGCTTCAGAATTTGCTGTGAGCGTTTTCTGCAATTTCTGGTGCGTGGCCTCTGTCACGCGTCCGCGTGGCTTACGCGGTTGCGTCATTCGGAGTTTTCTTTGTCACGCGGTCGCATCAGTCACGCGGTCGCTTCGCTGTTGATTCGCGCTGGCATGCGGCCGCGTCACCCATGCGATCGCGTGGATGCCAGTTTCTTCAAAAACTCCGTTTTGTGCTTTCCTTCCATTTTTGTATGTTTCCTTTCCATCCTTTAAGTCATTCCTGCCTTAGAAGATCTGAAACTACTCAACACACTAATCACGGCATCGAATGGAGATAAAGGGTAATCAAAATAATTATTTTTAAGCATAGGAAACATGTTTTTCACATACATCACATAATAAGGAAGGGAAAGAAAAACCATGTAATTAATATGAATAAGTGGGTGAAGGATTGAATAAATCACTTAGATTAAGCACAAAATATATCATAAAATATGGGTTTATCAACCTCCCCACACTTAAACAATAGCATGTCCTCATGCTAAGTCCAAGAGTAATGTTAGGTTAAAGTGGTGGAATGTCATGCAAAGCAATCTAATCTAAATGCAACTACCTAGATGCATCATGCAATTCTAATTTTTATGCACTTGTATATAAAGCTTGAATGTAGTTGAATTAATTCACATTCTCAAGGAGTCATATATATATAGCCAAACCTTAGATAGTTGATAAAGTACCTTTACAATTGAAATGGGAGAGAAAAACATTTTATAAACTTGCAAGACAATTTATAATTTAAGCAGAGATATATGTTAATGAGCTATTGAACCCTCACTGGATTTTGTGTTTACTCTCTAGTCACTCAGTGTTTATTGGGTTAATCACTCTATTCTTCTTTTTATTCTTACTTTCTATAACTTTGTTCTTCATCTAACCAATCAACAATTATAGAATATAGACATACCAAAAATCATGAGGTCTTTAGTTAAGGTTGTAATGGGGCCAAGGTAAAGGTAAGGGTATATGTATAAGGCTAAGTGAGCTAATAAGTGAATCCTTAATTAGTCTAAGATCTCACCTAACATACATACTTTGTAAAGCAAAGCTTCTTTAGCTATTTTCCTATATTTTCCCACTTTTGATGTTACATGCTCATGTTTCAACGTTTATTATTTTTTTATCCCATGTGCATTGCTTTATCTCTCATTTGGGAAATTCTTTTGTGTCCCCTTTATTCAACTACTGAAAAATAACACTTTTTTTTAATGCACATGGTAATTCAATTATTTTGATTTCACATGAGCATGCTTCCCAAAACTTTTATTTTGAATTATTTTATTCTTTTCAACTTTTCTACCTTTTGTTTTTATCATCCATGTTCCCAATAGGTTTCCCATACTCAAACAATTACACAATTTCTATCTTAAACTAACCAAGGATCCAACTTGGGATTTTTATTTTATTTTTCTGCTTAAGGCTAGTATTGTGGCTTATAGAATAAGAGGGGATTTAAAGGCTCAAGGGGCTAACAAGGATGATGTAAAAGGTAGGCAATTTTGGGATAAGTGAGCTAAAGATCAAACAATGGCCTTAATCACTCTCTTGGTATGTATTTCTATTCTATAATCGGACATATAGATTAAAACAAAATAAAGAACACCAGAATAAATAAGAAGGGCGGAACACACAGGAATAAAATTTATGGTTTGAATGTAACCATAAAATTAAGCTCAAAACTCACAGGCTGTGTGTTCTCTAGCTCAAAAATCATTTATCAGTTATGTATGTCATGCAAGTAAAATTAAAAATTTCCATTATTCTCAATGTAAAACTTAAGGTGGCTTTAAAGTTCTAGTGTTCCTCCTTGATGAAATGTTGTTAACTAACTAACATGTAATGCTATATACACAAGGTGTGTGGATTGTTTCTATTAGGGTTAAGTACTGAAATTGTCCCTAAGGTCTGGGGTGAAAATCAAAATCGTCCCCGACCTTTTTTTGTTATTAAAATCATCCTCAACGTTACAAAACGTTATAAAATCATCCTTTTCCACTTCAATTTTATTTTTTTTCCCATATTACCCTTCATTATTAATAAAAATAATTAAAAATAATATTAAAAAATTAAAACAACCCCCTCCCCCAAAACACCCCCCTCCCCTGCCATCCCTCAACCCTTCCCCTCCGCCCTCCGCCCTGCCCCTCCCCCTCCCCCCTCCCTCACTCACTCCCGCCTCCCCCCTCTGCCCGCTCCCTCACCCCCCCACCCCTCAACCCTCACCCCTCCCCCTCTCCCCCTCCCCCTCCCCCTCCCCCCTCCCATAACTCCCTCTCACTTACCCTCCCGACCCTCCACCCTTCAACCCTCACCCCTCCCCCCTCCCATAACATCCCTCACCCATCACCCCACTCCCGACTCCCTTCACTCCCTCACCCCCTCAACCCACTCCCTTCAGCCCACTCCCCTCACTATCCCGTAACCCCCTCACCCCACTCCCGTAACCCCTTCCCCCAGAACCCACCACCACCCCCCACCTCAGAATATCATAACTCAAAAAATCATAACTCAAAAAATCATAATAATCAAAACTCAGCAACAATAATCAACAAATTTAGCAACAACAATAATCAAAACTCAGCAAAACTCAGCAATAATCAAAACTCAGCAACAATTCACAAAAAATTCAAAAATTCTACAACAAAAAGAATAGTGGCAGAAGAAGAAGAAGAAGAAGAAGAACAGTCGCAGATCATAGGCGGCTTGGTCGCCGTCCCTAGACGCCGTCGCGTCAGGCGCAGGAGTGGCCACCGTCGCTGCAGAGAAGCCGCACTGCCACCGTCGCATCTTTGCCGCAAGCTTTGCCGAATCTGGCCGTCGAACCAGTCTTTGCCGCCGCCGTTGGAGTCGCGAGCAGGAGCGGGAGAAGAAGATGCGAGCCAAGGCCGAGGCGGAGGGGTGGCCACCGTCGCTGCGGAGAAGCCGCACTGCCACCGCCGCATCCTTGCCGCCAGCTTCGCCGAATCTGGCCATCGAACCCGTCCTTGCCGCCGCCGTTGGAGTCGCGAGCAGGAGCGGAAGAAGAAGATGCGAGCCAAGGCCGAGGCGGAGGAGGCGCCGTGCCTGGCAGCCGCCGTCCGCCGGCTTCCCTTCCCTCCCCGTCCCCCCCACCCCCCTTCTTTCTCTCCCCCGGTTTCTCTCTGTATCCCTTTCTTTCCCTCTTTCCCTTTTTTTAATTTAATTTATATTTATTTTATTTTATTTTATAATTTTTTTAATGAGGGGTAGTTTGGTAATAAAAAAAATAAAATTGGTAAAAAGGATGATTTTAAAGCGTTTTTGAACGTTGAGGATGATTTTAATAACGAAAAAAGGTCGGGGACGATTTTGATTTTGACCCAAGACGTTAGGGACGATTTCAGTACTTAACCCTTTCTATTATGTTCAAGTTCCTAGTTTACTTCCTTTTTATATTTTCAATATAAACTAAGCTATCTTATGCTAAAAAGGGTAAATTATACTAATTAATCCACAATTTCTATAACTAATGAGTTAGAATTGCAACTAAACTAAATGGCTAAAATATGAACTGAAAATGCAAAATACAAAAATAGAGTATAAATACATGAAATAGCAATGTATAAGTATTTGGAGAATAAAAATAAAAATAAAAAGAAAAATACAGAAAAATAGCAAAATAAAATGAAAGAGTCTGTAGTGGTTCACCAAAAAATACGCCAGAGATGGCGACCTCCCCACACTTAAAATGAAGCATCGTCCCTGATGCTCACTCAAGCAGGGTGTGAAGGGGTGTCATCACTGGAAGGATGGGTAGCTGGAGTCTCTGTGGTGGTGGTCTGAAGATCTGCCTGCTGCAGAGGAGGTGCTGACTGGATAGGGATCTCGGGGTCTACAGCCTGAATCTGAGGCGGAGCCTCTTGATGTGATGTGGCCTGCTCTGTGCCTGCCTGCGCAGCCTCACTCTGTGGGTGGGTCTCTGCCTCGTGACCATCTGCCTCCTCCTCAGATGGTGTGTCAGGCTCTGAGGGGATGTCGCCATATCGTATCATCAGCTTCAGGTGCTCATAGCGTCGCTTGTTGCGACGCTCCATCTGGTCAAGTCGTCAAAACAGGCAGTGCACTAGATGATAGACAGGCTCTGAGGCAGGTGGAGGTGCAGTGGTGGTGGCAGGGGTAGCTGTAGAGGAAGAGGGGCCGGCAGATGGTGTGGCTGTCTCAGCAGTAGCAGTGAGGAAAGGAGGTCTGTAGCCCAAAGCCAGAAAATTCCTACTGTGAGGGATAATCTTCTTGCATTCTGCAGCAGGTGGCTTTTCATCAGCATCCTCCAAAGGCACGTCAGCTCGACGGCCTAGCTGTGTAATCAGATAAGGAAAGGGAAGAGTGCCTCAGACGTGGACCTTGGCCATATAGTACCGGAGAAAGCGTGGCAGGTACAGGTCCTTACTCTCCATCACACACCATAGGAGGGTGATCATAGCGGCTGGTATCTCAGTCTCGTGAGTACTCGGCATAATGAAGTTGCTAAGTATTTGATGCCATAGCCGAGCCTCATCATTCAAGTAAATCTGCTTGATTCCCTTTGGCATGGTAGTGTTCTGACCTATAATCCAAGGAACGGTCGGGTCAAGGGCTATCCTGGCCTTGACTACATCCCAATCAAACTTCATGAAGTGCATATCTTCCTCAGCTTTTTGATAACCATCCAGCTGATCAGATTTAGGAAGAAGCGTCAGAACATCTTCAATGGCCTCTTCAGTGACCAGAATCTGCTTCCTCTTAGGTTCACTGCATCTAGGGAAGTCTTGAAGTAATTGCAGTAGAATTCCCTTACCCAAGATGCATTGACCTCAGTCAGGTTTCTTTCCAAGAAGAACCAGCCTCTTTGTTTGATTTGCTCAGAGGTGTATTGCTGGAGTTCTTCTGGGATCTTCAGAGTCCTCTCCAGGTACAGGTTCCTGGAGGTTGCAAACACCGGATACTTCAGCTCACAGTATCGGTTTGCAAACTTTATTGGATAAGTAGCAGGGAGTAGCTGGTCGGCCTTCTCCTGCGGGGTAAAGTTTTTCTCCTGCCAGGAGTCATCGTGCATGATATCCATGATGGACATAGCAGATTCTCCTCTTTTATGTTTGCCAGTAGTAGCCTTTGCTTTTCCTTTTCTTTGGCTGGCAGACATCCTGAAAGACAGAAAACCAGGATATAATAAAAAGAAATAGGGAAAACAAATAGGCAAATAATTAAAAGAAACACAATGTGGCAAAGTAGCAATAGAAGAGGAGATTGAGTTAAGCAAATTTGCATTAAGGATTGTACAAGAGTTAGAATACTGAGAAGAAAAATGTCACAATCCAAAATGTACTTTAGTTCAAGTTAATTAGAAAAGGTATCATCATGCCTTGGTTAGAATGTTAAAAGAAAGTGAAAAACTAGAAGAAATTTTTTTTTTGAAAGGTTAGGTTTGGTTAGAAACGAAAAAATAGTTTAGGAAGTTAAAATTAGTGAGTTAGTAAAAAGTGGATAAAGTAAATAGCATAATGATCATATTCCAAGTAACAGGCATTCACAAATAGAAACTATAGGTAACTCATATCCAAACAAGGGAATTAAGTTGATGATGGTTCAGATAGATATAGAAATAGCAGAAATTGGAATCTAAACATCAAAAATGCATATTATGAACCAGGAAATCAAAGAGAATGAGAAAGCTTGCCCTGGCATTCATGAATTGGTTTGGTAAAAGTGGAGTAAAGCAGAGTTTAAATAGCCAAAACCAAAACATGAATGAAAGTAAAAAACAATTTATAAAAATTTGGGCAGCATTCCGGCTGAAATTGGATTGTCCCGAAAAATAAACAGCAATGAGAATAGTTCATATGAATTAAAAATACAGATGCACTTACATATAGGGAATATGAACATGAAAAAGCAGTGTAAAGAGCAGCAAGAAACAGTAAATTTCAGCATATGAACAATACGAACATCACAGCAACAGCAGAATTGCGAATTGATAAAATAAGAAACATGAACAGTGCAATTAAACAGGCCTAAATCCACTAACAACATCCTAGGCTACCTAACAACCTAAAATCCACTACAACATGCATATCTAACTAGCCTAAATATGAACATAAACAAAAAAATATGAATTAACTACGAATGGATAGAAGGGTGGCGTTCGTTGGAACCTGGTAGGCGAATTAAGGTGAGTGGGGCAGAGAGGTGGCTGGGGGATGGTGGCGGTGGCGGCGAGCACGGCAGAGGAGGGTGGCGCAGGTGGCGGTGGCTGCTGTTCGGGGGCAGGGAGGGAAAGGGAAGGGTAATGGGTGTAGGGGGTTAGGGGAAGGAAGGGGGCGTGGGTGGTGCTGGGCGGTGACGGCGGCGTGGTGGTGGTGATCACGGAGGAGGGCAGGGGCGGTGAGGAAGGAAGAAAAAAGAAGAAGAAGAAAGAGGGGGGGGGGAAGGAAGGGGGTGGTGTGATCGGAGAAGAAGAGAGGGAGGAGAGGGGTTTGGGGGGGGGCGCGAATGGTAGGGTTCGTGTGACGGGGGGGTTATAAATTTGACTCCACGCGATCGCGTGGGGCACGCGGTCGCGTGGCTGGAGTGAAATGGGGGTCGACGCGATCGCGTGAGTGGCGCGATCGCATGGAATAGCTAAAGAGTGAATGACGCGATCGCCTGGGGCATGCGATCGCGTCGCTGGAAATTGTGCTAAACGTACGAATCCAGCGTCGTTTCAGCACAACTCTTTGTCTCCTTTTGGGATGTTGTGTAATCCATGCGACGCGATCGCGTCGCTCACGCTGTCGCGTGGGATTGATGTTGTACAAGTGACGCGATCGCGTGGGCATTTTGTGCAAAACGCACAAAGGCCGCACGATTCCAGCCTAACTTTTTGGACGTTGGATCTTTACGCCGAGCTCCAGATCACGCGGCCGCGTGAATGATGCGGTCGCGTGGGAAGTGTTTTTCGCAACTTGACGCGATCGCATGAATGATGCGGTCGCATCGCGCACCCCTTTTTTTTTATGCAGGTATGCAATTATGCAGTATGCAGAATGCAATGATTAATATGAATGCGATGCAAAACTACAGGTTCAATATAATAAAATGAAATAAAACTTGAAAACAAATAAAACTAAATTGAAAAAGGAACGATCATACCATGGTGGGTTGTCTCCCACCTAGAACTTTTAGTTAAAGTCCTTAAGTTGGTCATTGGATGAGCTTCCTGTTATGGTGGCTTATGCTTGAATTCATCCATAAATCTCCACCAATGCTTGGAATACCAATAGCCTCCGGGGTCCCAAACTAGGCATGTAAAGCTTCTGAGCAGCTTCAAATAGATTCTCAGGCTCCCGGGGTGACGAGTGTCAGAATAGATTCCAGGATCCTAAACTTGGCTTTTAAATCCGCCTTCGTCTTGATCTATATTCTTCCATCTGGGCGGTTTAGAAATTAGATTCTCACCAGAATAACCAAATGTTTCCCGAGATCCATTTGATTGATTATGATTCCAATCCGTGCACTTCGAGTTGAAGCGTAGAACCTTATTAAACCTTGTGCACCAGCTCTGAGTACGAGCCATTTCCCGCTTACTCTTAAAGCCGCAGAGAGCTCTAAGCTAGCCATCTGTTTCAAGCAAACCATATTCAAGTGGAAAAACACAGTTAAAGGTTAAGGATTGTACCCACTTGAAACTTGTATTGGGTGGTAATGGCCTTGGGATAGGTGGTTCCAGTGGTTCTGTGAGTTCTACTCCCTTGTGCTCTTCTGTGAATTTCTCCACTTCTTTGTAAGATTCTTCAAATGTATCCATGTCCTGATCAAAGCCATCTATGTCTTCCTCATCACTTAAGTCATATACTGGAGGTTGAGAGAAATCTACCTCCGTATCACCTTTGTATTCACTTGGGGAAGATTTTTTTATCTCAGAGAATTCACTCGCGGATGCAAGTTCATTACGTGGGGGTTGGGCGCTGTCCTCCTTAGCATCAATTGTAACGTCCTTGACAGAATTTTCCACAACTCTGGATTCCCATGGAAGTCCAGCGTCTCCTAAGTCTTCAACCAACTCTTCTTCTTTAATAATGACAGCTTCCTCTACTTGTTCCAGGACGAAGCCATGCTCTGTCTTGTCCACTGGAGTTTCTAGTATCTCCTTCATGCTACGCTTTTCGTTAGATTGTCCACATGGGGCTCTGGGAGGCCCTTGAATATTCGAACGTCTAGAAGATAATTGACTTATTGCTTGCTCTAGTTGATGAAGGGTTGCTTGAAGTTGATCTACTGTTTCCTTGAGGCGAACTTCTGATTCTCGGGGTGATGGATTTGGACGTGGTACATTGGGAAGTGGTGGTGTTTGGGAGTAATTGGATTGGAATCGGGGTAAATGAGGATCATATGGTGGCGAATGGTGAAAAGAAGCTTGTGAGTGTGGTGGTTCAAGGTTGTGTTGAGAGGATGGACTATAAGCATAGGGTGGGGCTTGTTGGTAACTACGAGGTTGTCCAGCATGTCTATTTGCTTGGTATGCATTGTAGAATGGTCTTTGTCCATGACATCTTGGAAGGTGTTGTTGCCTAAAGGGTTGATCAGATCCTCTTGGCTCCATCCATCTTTGATTGTTCTGACCTTGATGCATGTTCCTGTTATAACTTTCATTCCTTTCAACAATATTAGAACCAAACTCAAAGCGAGAGGGGTGAGAATTCATAGTAGCTGATGGGGATAAAAAGGGAAAATAAAGACAAATAAACAAGTAAAAGAAAAATATTTACAATAACCAATAATAAGGCACACAATTGCAGTTCCCAGGCAACGGCGCCATTTTGACGTTAGGTTTTTTGCCAGTAAAGAATTTTATAAAAACAATCGCGTTGTAGATATAGTCTCTAAACCAATAGAAATCCCTTCGTACAAACGTTTTGGTTGTCACAAGTAACAAACCTCTGAATAAATTGATAACCGAAGTATTCAAACCTCGGGTCGTCTTCTCAAGGAACTGCAGGGAAGTATGTTCTTATTATTGGTTATAGAGATTGTAAATTGGGGTTTTGAGAATGAAGAGCGAATAGTCTAATTAGCAAATAAAGTAAATGAAGAACAAGCAATTTAAATGGCAAGTAAAATAAATAAATGACGGTAAATAACTTTTGGCAAGGTATGAGAAATTGGAGGTCCTATCCTAGTTATCCTTATCAATGATGATGAGAATTGAATCTTAATTCCACTTTGTTAACCTTTACTAAGATAAAGGAAGGTCAATGGATTAATTAGTTTGGTCTTCAGATCCTATTTATTTCCTAGGAAAAGATTGGGATTATTGAAGTTCAATTTAATTAACAAAGATAACAATTATCAATCATGTTTGAGTTTGGTAACTCCTGAATTATTGATTTCTTAACCAAGACCAAAAGGGAGAAAAGTAAATCTACTGGAATAAAAATGTCTTCAGATGGGAATAACAATAATGTAAATAAGAGAAAGCAATAATAAACTGAAATACCTCAAATAATATTAATTCAAAGAGTAATATGTAACATAGAAGAATTCATAAATAAAATTAGGAAATAATAAAAAGGAATATTGAACCTGATAAAAAGATAATCCTGAAAGCGCATAAAATCCTAAATCTAAATCCTAATCCTAAAGAGAGGAGAGAGAGGAGAGAACCTCTCTCTAAACTAAATCTAAATCATGGAAACTAACTAAAAGTGGAGACTCTTTGAATGGATGCATTCTCCCACTTCATAACCTCTGGTCTATGCCTTCTGGACCTGGATTTGGGCCAAAAAGGGCTTCAGAATTCGCTGTGAGCGTTTTCTGCAAATTCTGGTGCGTGGCCTCTGTCACGCGTCCGCATGGCTCACGCGGTCGCATCATTCGGAGTTTTTCTTGTCACGCGGTCGCGTCAGTCATGCGACCGCGTCATATGTGTTTCGCTCGAGGCGCGCGGTCATGTCAGTCACGCGGTCGCGTTGCTGTTGATTCGCGCTAGCATGCGGCCGCGTCGCCCATGCGATCGCGTGGATGCCACTTTCTTCAAAAACTCCGTTTTGTGCTTTCCTTCCATTTTTGTATGTTTCTTTTCCATCCTTTAAGTCATTCCTACCGTAGAAGATCTAAAACTACTCAACACACTAATCACGGCATCGAATGGAGATAAAGGGTAATCAAAATAATTATTTTTAAGCATAGGAAACATATTTTTCACATACATCACATAATAAGGAAGGGAAAGTAAAACCATGTAATTAATATGAATAAGTGGGTGAAGGATTGAAAAAATCACTCAGATTAAGCACAAAATATATCATAAAATATGGGTTTATCAAAGGGGGCGAGGGGGGAAGAATTGGGGGGGCATGGTGGCCGGTGGATGGCCCTGGGTGGTGGCGGCGGCGCTGTGGCCGCTCGGAGATTGCGCGGGGGTCGTGGAGGAGAAGCGAGGAAGGAAGAAGAAAGGGAGGGAGGGGTGGTTGGGGCGTGGTGGTGGTTGGCCAAATGTCCTGGGTGGTGGCGACGGCTCGGTGAGGGAGGGGCGGTGGTGATGTGGTGGTTGGGGTGAAGGAAGAGATAGTGCAGAGGGGGTTGGGGTTGGGTTTGGGGGACACGAAAGGGGTAGGGTTTCACGTGGGTTGGTGTTAGGGTATTTGAATCCACGCGAACGCGTGGGGCACGCGATCGCGTGTTTAGGGCGAAATGGGAATAATGCGAACGCGTGGTTAGGGCAAAAAGGTAATGACGCGAACGCGTCATTGATGTGATCGCATGATTGAGGGATAATGAAGGTGACTCGTACGCGTGAGGGACGCGTACGCGTTGATAAGAAGTGTGCTAAACGCAGAATTCCAGCGTCGTTTTGGTGCAACTCTCTGTTTCCAATTAGGGGGCAATGATTTCCAGGCGACGCGTACGCGTCGCCCACGCTTTTGCGTGGTATGTGTGAAGTGAAAGTGATGCGTTCACATCACTGACGCGATCGCGTGGGTGAGATATAATGAAGGTGACACGTTCGTGTTACCGACGCGATTGCGTGGCCCAAATTGTGCCTAATGCACCACAGCCGCACGATTCCAGCCCAACTTTCTGGGCGTTGGATTTTTGACGTCGATTTGCAATCGACGATCACACGTGGCCCATGCGCACGCGTGGGGTGCCTCTTTTTTTTTTTAATATATGCAGGATACAAAATGCAATGCTAATGTGGATGCTTCGAATAATTCCAGGTTCAATGAAGATATAATAAAATAAAACTTAAGAACAAACAAAACGAAATAAAATCAAAATTGGAAAAAAGTGCGATTATACCATGGTGGGTTGTCTCCCACCTAGCACTGTTAGTTAAAGTCCTTAAGTTGGACATTTGATGAGCTTCCTGCTATGGTGGCTTGTGCTTGAATTCATCCAAAAATTTCCACCACTGTTTAGAATGCCAACAGCCTCCGGGGTCCCAAACTAGGCATGTAAAGCCCTTGAGCAAATTCAAACATGTTTTCAGGCTCCAGGGGTGCTGAATATTAGAATAGATTCCAGGATCCCAAACTTTGCTTTTATATCCGCCTTTGTCTCGATCTATATTTTTCCAGCTGGGCGGTTTGGAAGTTATATTCTCACCAAGATGACCAAACATCTTCCGAGACCCGTTCAATCGAACTCGAAACCAATCCCTACACTTCAAAGTGAAGCATGGAACTTTGTTGAATCTTGCATACCAGCCTTGAGCACGAACCATTTCCCTTTTACTTTTAAAGCTGCAAAGAGCTCTAAGCTGGCCATCTGTTTCAAGCAAACCATATTCAAGTGGAAAAGTAAAGATAACGGCTAAGTATTTTACCCACTTGAAATTTGTATTGGATGGCAATGGCCTTGGAAAAGGTGTTTCCAGTTGTTGTGCAATCCCTACTCCCTTGTGTTCTTCTGTGAATTCCTTCACTTCCTTGCAAACTTCTTCAACTGCAACCGTGTTTTGATCAAAGTCTTCGATATCTTCCTCATCACTCAAGTTATAATTTGGAGGTTGAGAGAAGTCTACCTCTGCATCATTTTCGTATTCAATTGGGGAAGATTCTTCAATCTCAAAGAATTCACTTGCGGATGCAAGTTCATTACTAGGAGAACTTGAGTTGATCCGTCCAATTCTTCATAAGATACCTGCTTTGGGGGCTGTGCACTATCCTCCTTAGCATCAATTGCAAATTTCTTGACGGAATTCTCCATAATTCTGGATTCCCATGGAGGTTCAGCATCTCCTAAATCTTCAACCAATTATTCTTCTTCGATAATTTCAGCTTCCTCCACTTGTTCCAGTACAAAATCATGCTCCTTACTGCCTATTGGAATTTCTAGTATCTCCTTCATGCTGCGTTCTTCATTAGATTGTCCACATGAAGCCATGTGGGTTCCCTGAGTGTCTGAACATTGGGAAGGTAATCGATTAATCACTTGCTCCAGTTGGTGAAGGGTTGCATGAAATCTTTCCACTGTTTCCTTGAGTTGCTCCCTTGATTCTTGGGTTGATGGATATGGACATGGTGCATAAGGACGTGGTAGTTCTTGGGAGTAATTGGATTGGAATTGGGGTGGGTATGGGTTAGGGTCATATGGAGGTGAATGGTAGTAGGGGGCTTGTGAGTATGGTGGTTCATAGCTATGTTGAGGAGGTGGGTTATAGGCGTATGGTGGGGTTTGTTGGTAACCACAAGGGGGTCTACCATATCTATCATCTTGGTATGCACCTCGGAATGGCTCTTGACTATAGTAATTTGGTGGGTGTTAAATGTCACGAAAAGGTCCACCATAACTATTGTCTCGACATGCATTGTTGAAGGGTCGTCGTCCATGGTACGTTGGAAGGTGTTGTTGCCTAAAGGGTTGATCAGATCCTCGTGGCTCTGTCCATCTCTGATTGTTTTGACCTTGATGCATGTTCCTGTTATAGCTTCCATTCCTTTCAACAATATTAGGACCAAACTCAAAGCGACGGGGGTGAGAACTCATAGCAACTAATAAAAATTAAAAAGAAAAAATAAAAGCAAATAAACAAGCAAAATAAAATATTTACAATAACCAATAATAAGGCACACGTTTGTAATTCCCCGGCAACGGAGCCATTTTGACAAAACGAGATTCTCGCGCGATCTAGAATTTTCACAAGTAAATTCCCGTTGTAAGTATAGCATCTAGACCGACAAGAATTCCTTTCGCAGAAAAGTTTGGTTGTCACAAGTAACAAAACCCAATAAAATTTATAACCGAAGTATTTAAACCTCGGGTCGTCTTCTCAAGGAATTGCAGGGAGGTGTGATTTATAATTGGTTATGGAAAAAGGTATGTTTTTGGGTTTTTTGAAATAAGGAACAAGTAATTTAAATGGAAAGAAAATTAAATTAATAATTATAAAGAATATCTTGGCAAGATATAAGAACTGGAAATCCTATCCTAGTTATCCTTATCAGGTGTGATGAGAATTGTTTATCGCTCCCACTTAGTTAACCCTTACTAAATAAAGGAAAGTCAAGTGGACTAATTAATTTGATCCTCAAGTCCTAGTCAACTCCCGTGGAAAGACTAGCTTTAGAGCGATCCAAATTAATCAGCAATTCCCAAATCTCAATCAACCACTGAGTTTGATAACTCAAGTGTTACCAATTACTTAACCAAAGGCAAAAGGGGAAAATAAATCTAAATTAAATTGAAAGCATCATAAATAGAAGAAAACAATCATAAATCTGAAATACCTCGAATTATATTAAATAGAATATTTAAATCTTGGCATGAAAAGGTTCATAAGCTAAATTGGAACATTAACAAGTAAAAGCATTGGAATAAATAAAAGTAGAAGAGAAGCATTAATTTAAAGGAACATTAAACCTGGCATTGAAGTAGTAATCATAAAATAAAATAAAAGGAATCCTAATCCTAAAACTTGAGAGAGAAGAGAGAACCTCTCTCTCTAAAAACTACATCTAAATCCTAATAATTGTGAATATTGTATCAATTGTGTTCTCCTAATTGTTGCTTGATTCCCCCATTCTCTGGCTTATATTCTGTGTTTCTGGATTTGGAATTTGGCCGAAAAAGGGTACAGAAATCGCTGGGGGTATTTTCTGCAGATTCTTGTACGTGGCGTCTGTCACGCGTGCACGTGGGTCACGCGTTTGCGTCATCTGGAGTTTTTCCTTGTCACGCATACGCGTCGGTCACGCGTCTGCGTCAATTGTGTTCTGCTCAAGGCACGCGTCCGCATCGCTGCCTTTTCGCGCTAGGCACGCGTCCGCGTCATCCATGCGTTCACGTCGCTGCCTTTTCTTCAAAACTCCATTTTTGTGCTTTCCTTCTATTTTTGTATGTTTCCTTTCTGTCCTTTAAGCCATTCCTGCCCTATGAGACCTGGGAATACTTAACACACAAATCACGGCATCGAATGGTAATGAAGGATAATTAAATTTAATATATTTTTAAAGCATAGGAAACATGTTTTTCACATATATCATAAAATAAGGAAGAAAATGTAAAACCATGCAATTCATATGAATAAGTGGGTGAAGAGTTGATAAAAACACTTAATTGAGCACAAAATGAATCATAAAATATGGATTTATCAGGGTATCTCCCACCTAGCACTTTGGTTTATTGTCCTTAAGTTGGACATTTTGAGGACCTCACATCAAGGAGGCTTGTGCTTCCATTCCTCTTTAATCCTCCACCCAGGCTTGGTCTTCATTTGTCCTCCGAGGTCCAACACTTTGTTTGTTGACACCTTTCCTTGTTGATCTTCAAGCTTCTAATGGGGTGACTGGTGTGGGAAATTGTGATTACACTTTTCACAACTCCGCACAACTAACCAACAAGTGCACTGGGTCATCCAAGTAATACCTTACGTGAGTAAGGGTCAATCCCACGGAGATTGTCGGCTTGAAGCAAGCTATGGTTATTTTGTAAATCTTAGTCAGGATATTAATGATAAGAGTGATTGTATTTATGAAAAATAAATAACATAAAATAAATAGTACTTGTGATTCAGTAATGAGAAACAGGCTGAGGTTCCGGAGATGTTCTGTCATCTGAATCTCTGCTTTCCTACTGTCTTCTTCTCCAAACACACATGGCTTCCTTCAATGGAAAGCTTTATGATCCTCTCGGATGAAAAATACCAAGTATGATCTCTGCATAGCTAATCAACTGTCGGATTTCTCGTTTCGGATGAAAAATACCATGTACAGCTACCGCAGGGCTAATTATTTGTCGGTTCCCACTAGCGTCGGAATAGGACCATTGTCCTTTTGCACACTGTCACTGTGCCCAACATTCGTAGGTTTGAAGCTCGTCATAGTCATCCCTTCCTAGATCCTACTCGGAATACCACAGACAAGGTTTAGACTTTCTGGATCCCAGGAATTCTGCCAATTTGTTTTAGCCTATACCACGAAGGTTCTAACCTCCGGACTCGGTCCGTGGATCAGAAACCCAAGAGATACGCACTCAAGCTGTCGCCCAATGACTACGTTGAGCTCAGATAGAACGGAGTGGTTGTTAGGCACGCGTTCATAGGATTGAGGATAATGATGAGTGTCACGGATCATCATATTCTCCGTATTGAAGTACGAGTGAGTATCTTAGAATAGAATCAAGCGTGATTGAATAGAAAACAGTAGTAATTGCATTAATCCATTGAAACACAGCAGAGCTCCTCACCCCCACCTATGGGGTTTAGAGACTCATGCCGTAGAAGATACAATATGAAGTTTAAAATGTCATAAGGTGCTAAATAAATCTCTAAAAGTAGTTTTTATACTCAACTAGTAACTTAGGTTTACAGAAAATGAGTAACTAAGTGCAGATAGTGCAGAAATCCACTTCTAGGACCCACTTGGTGCGTGTCTGGGCTGAGCTTTCAAGCTTTCACGTGCATATGCCCAAGGTTGGAGTTAAACGCCACCCTGGGTGCCAAAACGGGCGTTTAACGCCAAGAATTATGCCAGTTCTGGTGTTTTACGCCAGAAAGTTTTAGGCTGTCTTTAGACGCCAGTTTGGGCCATCAAATCTTGAGCAAAGTATGGACTGTTATATATTGTTGGAAAGCCCAGGATGTCTACTTTCCAACGCAATTGAGAGCGTGCCAATTGGGTTTTTGTAGCTCTAGAAAATCCACTTCGAGTACAGGAGAGTCAGAATCCAACAGCATCTGCAGTCTTTTTTCAGCCTCTGAATTAGATTTTTGCTCAGGTCCCTCAATTTCAGCCAGAAAATATCTAAAATTACAGAAAAATACAAAAACTCATAGTAAAGTCTAGGAATGTGATTTTTGAATAAAAACTAATAAGAATATAATAAAAAGTAAATAAAACATACTAAAATATATGTAAAAATAATGCCAAAAAGGGTATAAATTATCCGCTCATTACAACACCAAACTTAAATTGTTGCTTGTCCCCAAGAAACTAAAAATAAAATAGGATAAAAAAAAGAGAAAATACAATAAATTCCAAACTTATCAATGAAAATTAGTTCCAATTAGATGAGCGGGGCTAGTAGCCTTTTTGCTTCTGAACAGTTTTGGCATCTCACTTCATCCTTTGAAGTTCAGAATGATTAGCATCCATAGGAACTTAGAACTCAGATAGTGTTATTGATTCTCCTAGTTCAGTATGTTGATTCTTGAACACAGCTACTTTATGAGTCTTGGCTGTGAACCTAAGCATTTTGTTTTCCAATATTACCACCAGATACATAAATGCCACAGTCACATAACTGGGTGAACCTTTTCAGATTGTGACTCAGCTTTGCTAAAGTCCCCAGTTAGAGGTTCCCAGAGCTCTTAAGCACACTCTTTTTGCTTTGGACCACGACTTTTACCGCTCGGTCTCAAGCTTTTCACTTGACACCTTCACGCCACAAGCACATGGTTAGGGACAGCTTGATTTATCCGCTTAGGCCAGGATTTTATTCCTTTGGGCCCTCCTATCCACTAATGCTCAAAGCCTTGGATCCCTTTTTATTCCTTTGGCTTTTTCTGCTTGCTTTTTCTTTTTCTTTCTCTCTTTTTTTTTCTTTTGAATATATTTTTTTTCGCAAGCTTTGTCTATTCACTGCTTTTTCTTGCTTCAAGAATCAATTTTATGATTTTTTAGATTATCAATAACATTTCTCTTTTTTCTTTATTCTTTCAAGAGCCAACAATTTTAACATTCATAAACTCCACTATAAAAAATATGCACTATTCAAGCATTTATTCAGAAAACAAAAAGTATTGCCACCACATCAAAATAATTAAACCATTTTCAAGATAAAATTCGAAATTCATGTACTTCTTGTTCTTTTGCAACTAAAAACATTTTTCATTTAAGAAAGGTGAGGGATTCATGGAATCATTCATAGCTTTAAGACATAGACTCTAAACTTTATTGATCATTGAATAAAAACAAGACATAAAATAAACATAAAAGCAGACAAATAATAATAAAAGAAAGGAAATTAAAGACATAAAAATAAATGACTCTAATACTAATGCTTATGTAACTCTTAAAATAGGTTTTTGATAATAAAAGTTATCACAGAGTTAGGACTCAACAACCTTGATTTTAAGGGGTAGGTGCTCCTTTAATTTGTGGGACGTCCAACTCTTCAAGGGATAGCTTCTGACGCTTTAGCTCCTTTATCTCACGCCCTTGTTTCTCTTGTTCTATGAGCATTTTGTAGAGCATGCTGTTTTGATTCTGCTGTTCTTTCTTGAGTTGATTCATAGCTTCTTGCAGCTTGGTGACAGATGCTTCTAAGCGCGCCCTATAGTCAAATTGAGGAATTTCGAGGAGGAGCTCATGTGCCCCCCTCTTGATGAGGTTATCTTGAATTTGAGGTCCATCCATCACTTTTTTGGTGATTGGGAGTTCAACTGTGATATATTCATCCACACCCATCTGTACCCCCGCATTTTTGCATAACAGACTAATCAAGCTTGGGTAGGCCAATTTGGCCTCAGTGGATTCCTTGTTTGCAAACATGTAAATTTTAACAGGGATCAGCTGATGAATCTCTACCTCCTTCCCCAGCATAATACAGTGAATCATCACTGCCCTCTTGACAGTGACTTCAGATCGGTTGCTGGTTGGGAGTATAGAATGCCCTATGAAATCCAGCCACCCTCTAGCAACTGGTTTGAGATCTCATCTCTTTAACTGGTTTGGGACACCTTTTGAATTGGTAATCCACTTGGTTTCAGGGATGCATATGTCCTCTAGAACTTGATCTAGCCTTTTATCTTTGGCCATTCTCTTGTTAAAGGACTCTGGATCATCTTGTAGTTGAGGAAGTTTAAGAACCTCTCTCACTTTGTCAAAGTGGAAGTAAATAACCTTCCCTCTGACCATAGTCCGAAAGGAGTAGAAAGCAGTTCCCTCTAATCTTTGCTTTTCTGTCATCCACAGATTTACATAAAATTCATGGACCATGTTTCTTTCAACATGTATCTCAGGATTAGCCAGGACTTTCCAGCCCCTGTTTTGAATCTGCTCTTGGATCTCCGGATATTCATCTTCTTTCAGATTGAACCTAACTTCCGGGATCACTGATCTTCTGCACACAATTTTGAAATAATGGTCTGCATGTTCTTTGGTGCAGAAGTTCTCACGCATCCAACGTGGTTTTGGATTGCTTTCTTTCTTCTCTCTTGAAGCGGTTTGTCTTCCTTTGGGTGCCATGAAATTGGTTTGTTTTATCTCAGGGATCACGAAAATCACACCAAACTTATAGATTTGCTTGCCCTCAAGCAAAATAAAAAGAAAGAAGAGGAATAGAGGGAGAGAAGGATTTGAATGATGGAGTAAAGGGGATAGCCGAATTTATAAATAAAGGGGAGGGAGGAAACGGGTTCAAAATTTTTAGAAAAAGATATGATTTGAAAGATATGATTGATAGAAGATAAACATGATATGAAAAAGAGAAGATTGTTTTCAAAATTTAAGAGATATGAAAAAGATATGAGGAAGTTAGATCTGATTTTTTTGTTTATGCATCTAAGAAATAAAAGATGATATGAATGAGTTAAAAAGATATGAAAAGAAATTGGAAACATGAACGAGTTTTTGAAAAGGAAAAAGGATTGAAAAAGAATTAAGAAGAATTTATAAGATTATAAATTTTTGTGAATGGAAATTAAAAAATAAATGTTTGTAATGTTTGGATGCAGAAAATTTTGATTTAAAACATGAAAATTCAAAAAAAATTGAATTGGAAACAAAATTACCTCTCCCCTAGCTGTGCTGGCGTTAAATGCTCAGAATGATAGCCATTCTGGCGTTTAACGCCCATCTGATGGCCATTTTGGGCGTTTAACGCCCATCCAGATACCCTGGCTGGCGTTAAACGCCAGAAATCCTTCCTTACTGGGCATTTTTTCTAAACGCCCAGAATCCTGCCAATTCTAGCGTTAAACGCCCAGAATGCTGTCCATTCTGGCGTTTAACGCCCAAATTGCCTCTTTACTGATGTTTTGATGCCAGTGAGCTCTTTTTCTCTGTGATTCTTCTGCTTTATGTTCTGAACCTTCATTTCCTTGACTTGTTCACTGAAAAGCTTTAATAAACATGAACAACAAAATTAAATGGACTTATATAATTGTTATAAACATCTAATTCTATGATAATGGCTAGGTTGCCTCCCAGCAAGTGCTTCTTTACTGTCTTTAGCTGGACTTTACTGAGCTTTTTAATTTAGTCTCAGTTTTGAGCATTCTTGCTCAACATCACCTTTAAGATAATTTTTGATTCGCTATCCCTTAACAATTAACTTTTTTTCAGAATCAATATCTTGAAACTCTACATAGCCATATGGTGACACACTTGTAATCACATACGGTCCCCTCCACTGGAATTTCAATTTCCCAAGGAACAATCTAAGCCTAGATTTAAATAGTAGGACCTTCTGTCCTTTATCAAAGACTCTAGATGATAGCCTTTTGTCATGCCATCTTTTTGCTTTCTCTTTATAAATTTTAGCATTTTCGAAAGCATTGAGTCTGAACTCCTCCAGCTCATTCAACTGGAGTAATCTTTTCTCTCCAGCTACCTTAGCATCAAGGTTTAGGAACCTAGTTGCCCAGTAGGCCTTGTATTCCAGTTCCACTGGCAGATGACAAGCTTTTCCATACACAAGCTGGTATGGAGAGGTCCCTATAGGAGTCTTGAATGCTGTTCTGTATGCCCACAGAGCATCATCCAGACTTCTTGCCCAATGCCTTCTACGGGTGCTCACAGTCCTTTCCAGGATTCGTTTGAGTCCTATATTCGAGACTTCAACCTGTCCATTTGTCTGTGGATGATATGGAGTTGCCACTTTATGGTTAATTCCATATCTGACCAGAGCAGAGTCAAGCTGTTTATTGCAGAAATGAGTGCCTCCATCACTGATTAGTATCCTAGGGACACCGAACCTGCTGAAGATATGCTTCTTGAGGAACTTCATTACTATCTTAGTATCATTAGTGGGTGTTGTAATTGCCTCTACCCATTTAGATACATAGTCTACTGCCACCAGAATATAAGTGTTTGAGTATGATGATGGGAAAGGTACCATGAAGTCAATACCCCATACATCAAACAACTCAATCTCTAAGATCCCTTGCTGAGGCATGGCATAACCGTGAGGCAGATTACCAGCTCTTTGGAAACTGTCACAGTTACATACAAACTCTCGGGAGTCTCTATAGAGAGTAGGCCAGTAGAAACCACATTGGAGAACTTTTGTAGCTGTTCGCTTACCTCCGAAATATCCTCCATATTGTGATCCATGGGAATGCTATAGGATCTTCTGTGCCTCTTCTCTGGGCACACATCTACGGATTACTCCGTTTGCACACCTCTTAAAGAGATATGGTTCATCCCACAAGTAGTACTTTGCATCAGAAATTAATTTTTTCATTTGTTGCTTACTGTACTCTTTGGGTATGAATCTCACAGCTTTATAGTTTGCAATGTCTGCAAACCATGGTAATTCCTGAATGACAAAGAGTTGCTCATCCGGAAAGGTTTCAGAGATCTCAGTAGGAGGGAGGGACGCCCCTGCTACTGGTTCTATCCGGGACAGGTGATCTGCTACTTGGTTCTCTCTCCCTTTTCTATTTCTTATTTCTATATCAAACTCTTGCAGAAGCAACACCCATCTTATGAGTCTGGGTTTTGAATCCTGCTTTGTGAGGAGATATTTTTGAGCAGCATGGTCAGTGTACACAATCACTTTTGATCCCACTAAATAAGATCTGAACTTGTCAATGGCATAAACCACTGCAAGCAACTCCTTTTCTGTGGTTGTGTAATTCTTCTGTGCGTCATTCAAAACACGGCTAGCATAGTAAATGACGTGTAGAAGCTTGTTATGCCTCTGCCTCTGTCCCAATACTGTACCAATGGCATGGTCACTAGCATCACACATTAGTTCGAATTGTAATGTCCAGTCTGGTGCATAAATGCCTGGTGCTATGACCAACTTAGCTTTTAAAGTTTCAAATGCCTGCTGACACTCCGTGTCAAAGACAAATGGCATGTCAGTAGCTAGCAGATTGCTCAGAGGTTTTGCAATTTTTGAAACGTCCTTTATAAACCTCCTATAGAATACTGCATGTCCCAGAAAGCTTCTGATTGCTTTAACATTGGTAGGTGGTGGTAATTTTTCAGTTACCTCTACCTTAGCTTGATCCACCTCTATTCCCTTGTTTGAAATTTTGTGCCCAAGGACAATTTCTTCAGTCACCATAAAGTGACATTTCTCCCAGTTTAAAACCAGGTTAGTCTCTTGGCACCTTTTCAGAACAAGTGCTAGATGGTCAAGACAAGAGCTGAATGAGTCTCCAAATACTGAGAAGTCATCCATGAAGACTTCCAGAAATTTCTCTACCATATCATAGAAGATGGGGAGCATGCACCTCTGAAAGGTTGCAGGTACATTGCACAGACCAAATGGCATTCTTCTGTAGGCAAATACTCCAGAAGGACATGTGAATGCTATTTTCTCTTGGTCCTGTGGATCTACTATAATTTGGTTGTAACCTGAATAGCCATCCAAAAAGCAGTAGTATTCATGACCTGCTAGTCTCTCTAGCATCTGGTCTATGAATGGTAAATGAAAATGATCCTTTCTGGTGGTTGTATTGAGTCTTCTGTAATCAATATACATACGCCACCTTGTAACTGTTCTTGTAGGAACCAGTTCATTCTTTTCATTATGAATTACTATCATGCCTCCCTTCTTGGGGACAACTTGGACAGGGCTCACCCATGGGCTATCAGAAATAGGATAAATAATCTCAGCCTCTAGTAACTTAGTGACCTCTTTCTGTACCATCTCCTTCATGGCTAGATTTAGCCGCCTCTGTGGTTGAACCACTGGCTTAGCATCATCCTCCAATAGGATCTTGTGCATGCATCTGGCTGGACTAATGCCCTTAAGATCACTTATGGACCACCCAAGAGCTGTCTTGTGTGTCCTTAGCACCTGAAGTAGTGCTTCCTCTTCCCGTGGCTCTAAAGCAGCGCTTATGATTACTGGAAAAGTGTCATCTTCTCCCAGAAATGCATATTTTAGGGATAGTGGTAGTGATTTGAGCTCAGATTTAGGAGGCTTTTCCTCTTTCTGGGGAGCTTTTAGAGATTCTTCTGTTTTCTCTGGTTCCTCCAGATCAGGCTGAACATCTTTAAAAATATCCTGTAGCTCTGATTCGAGACTCTCAGTCATATTGACCTCTTCTACCAGAGAGTCAATGATGTCAGCGCTCAGGCAGTCTTTTGGTGTGTCTAGATGCTGCATAGCTTTGACAGCATTCAACTTAAACTCATCCTCATTGACTCTCAGGGTTATCTACCCCCTTTGGACGTCAATGAGGGTTCGTCCAGTTGCTAGGAAAGGTCTTCCTAGAATGAGAGTTGCACTCTTGTGCTCCTCCATTTCCAGCACTACAAAGTCAGTAGGAAAGGCAAATGGCCCAACCTTGACAATCATATCCTCAATTATGCCTGATGGGATTTTAATGGAGCCATCAGCAAGTTGGAGACATATCCGGGTTGGTTTAACCTCATCAGTCAAACTAAGCTTTTTGATAGTGGATGCAGGTATTAGGTTGATACTTGCTCCAATATCACATAGAGCTGTCTTGGTACAAGCACCCTCTAATGTGCATGGTATCATAAAGCTTCCGCGGTCCTAAAGCTTCTCTGGTAAGCTTTTCAGAATGACTAGACTGCATTCTTCAGTGAGGTAAACTTTTTCAGTTTCTCTCCAATCCTTCTTATGACTTAAGATCTCTTTCATGAACTTAGCATAAGAGGGAATTTGCTCAAGTGCCTTTGCAAACGGAATCTTTATTTCAAGAGTCCTGAGATAGTCTGTAAAGCGGGCAAATTGTTTATCCTGTTCCACTTGGCAGAGTTTATGAGGATAAGGTATCTTGGCTTTGTATTCTTCAACCTTAGTTGCTGCAGGTTTATTTCCTACAGAAGTGGTTGGAGAAGCTTGCTTAAGGGGGTTATTATCAGCACTTGCAGGTGTCTGATCCCTTATTGGCGTTTGAACGCCAGAATTGGGTACTTTTTGGGTGTTTAACGCCAGGTTGCCACCCTTTTCTAGCGTTTAAATGCCAGAATTTGCTATCCTTTGGGCATTTAACGCCAATTCTTCACCCATTTCTGGCGTTTGAATGCCAGAATCATTCCTCTCTGGGCTCTTACTGTCCTCAGAGGGATTTTGAGTAGTGACTTGGTCATTTTCTGTTAGTTGTTCCTTTCTTGGCTTCCTGCTGCTTTGAATTGAGACATTCAGTGTCTTCCCACTCCTTAATTGAACAGCTTGGCATTCTTCTATCTATTTAGATAGCTGCTGTCTTGTCTGATTCAAGTGTTTTTCCATATTCTCATTAGCACCTTTGGTTTCTTGCAGCATCTCTTTAAATTCTGCTAACTGTTTTGTTATACTAAGCAATTGATGATTGAGTTTAGCAACTTGTTCTTGAGGACTAAGTTCAGTGGATACTGTATTAGCTTCTTCTTTCATGGAGGACCCACTACTTAAGTATAAATGTTGATTTCTAGCAACTGTATCAATGAGCTCTTGAGCCTCTTCAATTGTCTTTCTCATATGTATAGATCCACCAACTGAGTGGTCTAGAGACATTTAGGCCTTTTCTGTAAGCCCATAGTAAAAGATGTCTAACTGCACCCATTCTAAAAACATTTCAGAGGGGTATTTCCTTAGCATCCCTTTGTACCTCTCCCAGGCATTATAAAGAGATTCATTGTCCTCTTGTTTAAAGCCTTGGATGTCCAGCCTTAGCTGTGTCATCCTTTTTGGAGGGAAATATTGATTCAGGAATTTGTCTGATAGCTGTTTCCATGTTTTTATACTTGCTGTGGGTTGTTATTTAACCACCTCTTAGCTTGATCTTTTACAGCAAATGGAAACAGTAATAATCTGTAGACATCCTGATCTACTTCCTTATCACGTACTGTGTCAGCAATTTGTAAGAACTGTGCCAGAAACTCAATAGGTTCTTCATGTGGAAGACCGGAATACTGGCAATTTTGCTGCACCATGATAATGAGCTGAAGATTTAGCTCAAAACTGCTTACTCTGATGGGAGGTATACAGATACTACTCCCATAGGAAGCATTAGTGGGGTTAGCATATGACCCCAGAGTCCTTCTGGACTGTTCATTTCCACTTAGGTCCATGATGGAGAAAATAAAATATTTTTGTTTTTATTTTATTTAATTAAGTATAACCGAATTCAAAAGAAAAGAAAATAAAATAAAATAATTGGAAACTAAAAAAATATGTTTCGAAAACTAAAAAAAATTAAATAAAATAGATTAAAATAAATAAAAAATTCGAATACTAAAATGGCTAATTAATTAAAAAGATTTGAAAAATTTTGGATATGATTTTAAAATTTGAAGATTGAAACTTTCTCAACAAGGAAACACCAAACTTAAAATTTTTCAATCAAAATAATAAAATAGTACAAGTAATTCAAAAATTATGAATAAGAAAAGAAGAAGATTTTGAAAAATTTTATAAAGGATTTTCGAAAAATAATAAAAGAAATTTGAAAAAGAATTTGTTTTGAAAAAGATTTAAGAAGATAAATTTTTAATATTGAAATTTTAACTTGCCTAACAAGAAACAACCAAAATTTAAAAATTTTTACTAAGTCAACCTAAAGAATTTGAAAATAATGAGCAAATAAAAGGAAAAGATATTTTATTAAATTTTTAAATTTAATGAGGAAAGAGAAAAACAATAAAATGATACCAAACTTAGAATTTTTAGATCAAAACAAAGAAAGCAAACAAGAAAACTTTGAATGTCAAGATGAACACCAAGAACACTTTGAAGATCAAGATGAACACTAAGAACAAATTTTGAAAATCTTTAAGAAAATAAAAACACAAAGGACACCAAACTTAAAAATTTTTATACTTTGGACACTAATAATTCAAAAATGCACAAGAAAAATAAGAAAAGACACAAAACAAGAAAAACTAAAGATCAAACAAGAAAAATAAACAAGAACAACTTGAAGATTAAGAAAGAACTAAGAACATATAATTCAAAAAATTGAAAGAAAAATAAAATCATGCAATTGACACCAAACTTAAAACATGAAACTAAACTCAAACAGAAGACTAAATTATGAGGTTATTGGTTTTAAAAATTTTCAAAAATAATTTAGAAAAAGAAAATAAGGATTTTAAAATTTTAACCAAAAATAATAATAGAAGACTCAACTTTAGTGACTCTATACCAAAAAAGATAAATTTTTTCTAATCTAAGCAACAAAATAAACCGTCAGTTGTCCAAACTCGAACAATCCCCGGCAACGGCACCAAAAACTTGGTGTGGGAAATTGTGATTACACTTTTCACAACTCCGCACAACTAACCAGCAAGTGCACTGGGTCGTCCAAGTAATACCTTACGTGAGTAAGGGTCGATCCCACGGAGATTGTTGGCTTGAAGCAAGCTATGGTTATTTTGTAAATCTTAGTCAGGAGATTAATGATAAGAGTGATTGTATTTATGAAAAATAAATAACATAAAAGAAATAGTACTTGTGATTCAGTAATGAGAAACAGGCTGAGGTTCCGGAGATGCTCTGTCATCTGAATCTCTGCTTTCCTACTGTCTTCTTCTCTAAACACGCATGGCTTCTTTCAATGGCAAGCTTTATGATCCTCTCGAATGAAAAATACCAGGTACGATCTCTGCACGGCTAATCAACTATCGGATTTCTCGTTTCGGATGAAAAATACCATGTACAGCTACCGCACGGCTAATCATCTGTCGGTTCCCACTAGCGTCGGAATAGGACCCTTGTCCTTTTTGCACACTGTCACTGCGCCCAACATTCGCAGGTTTGAAGCTCGTCACAGTCATCCCTTCCCAGATCCTACTCGGAATACCACAGACAAGGTTTAGACTTTTTGGATCCCAGAAATGCTGCCAATTGGTTCTAGCCTATACCACGAAGGTTCTAACCTCTGGACTCGGTCTGTGGATCAGAAACCCAAGAGATACGCACTCAAGCTGTCACCCAATGACTACGTTGAGCTCAGATAGAACGGAGTGGTTGTCAGGCACGCGTTCATATGATTGAAGATAATGATGAGTGTCACGGATCATCATATTCTCCATATTGAAGTATGAGTGAGTATCTTAGAATAGAATCAAGCGTGATTGAATAGAAAACAGTAGTAATTGCATTAATCCATTGAAACACAGCAGAGCTCCTCACCCCCACCTATGGGGTTTAGAAACTCATGCCGTAGAAGATATAATATGAAGTTTAAAATGTCATAAGGTGCTAAATGAATCTCTAAAAGTAGTTTTTATACTCAACTAGTAACTTAGATTTACAAAAAATGAGTAACTAAGTGCAGATAGTACAGAAATCTACTTCTGGGACCCACTTGGTGTGTGTCTGGGCTGAGCTTTCAAGCTTTCACGTGCATATGCCCAAGGTTGGAGTTAAACGCCACCTTGGGTGCTAAAACGGGCGTTTAACGCCAAGAATTATGCCAGTTCTGGTGTTTTATGCCAGAAAGTTTTAGGGTGTCTTTGGACGCCAGTTTGGACCATAAAATCTCGGGGAATGTATGGACTATTATATATTACTGGAAAGCCCAGGATGTCTACTTTCCAACTCAATTGAGAGTGCACCAATTGGGCTTCTGTAGCTCCATAAAAAATCCACTTCGAGTGCAGGAGGGTCAGAATCTAACAGCATCTGCAGTCCTTTTTCAGCCTTTGAATCAGATTTTTGCTCAGGTCCCTCAATTTCAGCCAGAAAATACCTGAAATTATAGAAAAACACACAAACTCATAGAAAAGTCTATAAATGAGATTTGTGAATAAAAATTAATAAGAATATAATAATAAGTAACTAAAACATACTAAAAACTATGTAAAAACAATGCCAAAAAGGGTATAAATTATTCGCTCATCAATGACCGCATTCTTGAATTCTTACCAAGGCTCCAAATCCTCCCTTGGAAACTGCTCAATTGTGCCTTACACCACCCTTGGGACTCAAATCATGAGGGTTCAACCCTAGTTAGCCTTAATCCAGTATTCCGCCCAACCTTGATCTCTTTCTCACTTATCACTCCCCAAAGTATCCTAAGTTGACCATTTGTTTCCAACAAAGTATATTCAATTGAGTTAATGAAGTTAAAGGATGAGTTTTTTATCCACTTAAATGGTGTGTCAGATGGTTGCTTAGGAAGGGAGACTTCCAATAGTCTTGAAAATATCCACTCCCTTGCTCTCCTCTTTGATCACGTCCACTTCTTGTTCAATCCTCCCCAATTCTTCAACCACTTCTTCAATTTCAATAAGCTCAACTTCTTCCACTTGTGGCGAATCATGCTTCAACTCTTCATTATCCACTTGGGATTCCAAACTTCCCTCATTCTGCACTCTTCAATTAAAATTAGTTCTTCACATTCATCCATAAAATGGCTTTGGTTGTGGCATGAATGTGGCAAGTCTAAGCAGACTAAGACTTCGGTCAAGGTAGCCATGATGGCTTGATGATACTTGATCGATTCTTGTTGCTCATTATCATCTAAGGGAGGTTGAGGTGGAATAGAAGGCTCATCATATGGGATGAAGTCTTCATAAATGGGGGTTGGTTCATAAGGTGGAGGATATTGATGTGGAGTATATGGAGGTAGTTGGTCAAGTTGATTTTGGAAGTAGTGGTGTTTGAGTGATGGTGGTTCATAAGGTGGGTTGTGAGATGGATATGGAAGTGAATCCCATGGAGGAATTTGGTGATGTAGTAAGGCTTGAGGGTGTTGTGGTTGAGGATTTTATTGAGGGTAGATTTCATAGGAATATAGTGGTTGATATGGATTATAGGATGAAGTATGATCATGGTGGTATGGATTGGAAGGTTGTCATGAAGATTGACCATATGAATATGGCTCCTCCCTCAAGTGATAGCTCAACCCTTAGTGCACATCATCATTAGGATTTCCATTCCCTACAATATTGTAATGACCAAACTCCAAGCCAAGAGGGTGATAACTCAGAGAAAAATAGAAAATAAGAACAAAAGACATCAATTAACAAAAGCAACAAAAATCCTAATTACCAACAAAAGCAAACAAACAACCAAAAAAGTATCTACCCACACTATTCACATATTCACAACAACCAAAATTATAGCACTCATTGCACTAGCTCACCGGCAACGGCGCCAAAAACTTTATGAATGAGATTTTTTTGCCGGTTTAGAATTTCTCAAAACAAAAATCACTTCATCGGTAGCATAGTCCAAATCGGAAATTAAATCCCATCAATCAAAGTTTAATTTCAAATAAAAAATAACCGAGAGTAGTTAAACCTCGGGTCATTCTCCCTAGGAACTAATGACAACAAGCGTACAATTTTGGTTGTGAAAATTAAGGGGGTTTCAATAATTAGGCGAACAATTAAAGGAATAAAAGAACAATCAAAATTGCAATTAATAAAATAATAAAGGAATTAAAGAACTACCTACGTAACATGGACAAGTAATGCATTAAAATGATGGAAATGTGGTTCAAAACGTAAATGGAACTTTGACTTGGGATGAGTTATGGAATTCTTTCCTTGCCATAACCACAACTATGATAATTATGATGGATTAATCTCACCTAGTCAACTCTTAACATCGAAGAATAAGTCAAGTGAGCATAATTGTTATTAATCTACAAATCCTAGCTAACTTACTAATTACCTTAGTAAAAAGCTAGCGTTAGTGGAAATGATAACAACTAACAACCCAAGAATGATCACTAAATGTCGGACATTATGACTTTAGTATTCCATATACTCATTTTTTCAAGTCAAGGAATGAAAATCTACCTCATAATCAAAATTGACATTTCATCAAACACTTTGTAGGCATATTCACAAAACATGGCGAAATTGTAAAAATACTTAGAACTAAGAACAACTAATACATAAAATCAACAAAGGCAACTCAAAAATCATGTAATAACCACTAAACATCAAATTCATTAACTAGAAATTAAAATTGCAAAAGCATATATGTATTGATAAAGGAAATTAAAATATAGAAAAGTGTAGAATAAGTAGTGTAATAAAAGAGAAAATTAAGAAATACTTACAATGGAAATAGACTAGAATCCAAGATCAAAATTGAAAAATGTAATCTTAAAGTATAAACCCTAATTAAACCCTAAGGAAAATTGAGAGAAAACCTAACCTAAAACTACCCTAAAAATAACTAAAACTATGCCTAAGTGTATTGTGTATTGTATGGTATCTTGTGTGGTTGCTAGCCCTTCCTTATATGCTTCAGCAACTTTAGAAATGGGCTAAAAAGCCTCCCAAAATACGAGCCACGTGACTTTTTAATGAAGTCACGCACAGGGATTTGTGCGTACGCACAAGATGTTGTGCGTACGCACACTTGGCTGTGTGCTCTCCTTTGTTTTCTTTATGTTTTCTCTCAATTGCATATTTTTCTTCCACACTTATTAAGCCATTCCAACCTATTACTCCTGATATCACTCATGAAAACCATCAAGGTATCGAATGAAATTGAAGTGGAATAAAATTGATTAAAAAAAGCACAAAATAGCATGTTTTCATAATTAGGCACAATTTAGAGAGAAAACACAAAAGTATACTATTTAGATGAATAAATGTGGGTTTATATGATAAAATCTACTCAAATCAATCCAAAATTTATCATCAAATATGGATTCATCAGTCGCTCTTCTTACCCTCTTCGATTCTATCCAGGTATTGTGGTGAGTATCTCAATGTCCTCTAGCCAATTTTGTTTTTCCCCTTTCATTTCGAATTTGGTTTGAGTTTTGAGAAAATCTTGTGATTTTGGTTGTTTTGAGGTACTCTAGTATGAGCCATTGATATTTTTCATCAACAAATTTTATGGGTTAAGGTAAGAAACCCTCCAACCTTGTGATTTATCAATTTTATGAACTCTAGATTAATGTATATGTGAAATTGGTTATGTTAGTGTTGTTGGGTGAATTTAGAGAACCTGGAACAAGGTATTGGTGGCTAAAAGCTTATTAGTGTTGATTGAGATCCTTGGAAGCTTGAGTTGTGATGTGTTGGGTGTGAACCACCGTCATCAAGATATGGTTTAAGTTTTATTTAAGTACCGTATGGTGTGATGAGAATTCCTAGGTTAGATGCCCCTAGGATTAAGTTTGAATTGAGTATTTGGATGGAGTTGCTGTGTGTAGAAAACATATTGTGATAATTGATGTTTTGGATGATGCATTATTGTTGTGTTGATTGAAATTGGTGTTGGATAGTGAATTATATGTTTATGAGTTTATGTATATTGATTTGATGAAATATTAGGCCAGAGGCCATGAATTTAGACCGGAGGCCGAAAAGAGCTAAGAACGGTAAGTGATGGTTGATGATTGGTGATTTGATGATGATTAATGAGGATATTGAATGTGAAAGTTGAGCATATGATGAGGATGTGGTGAATCATTGATGGTTGATGAGTTTTGATAATGATTATGAATAATGATAATAATTGATTGTTGATTTATGAATAATGTTAGTTGATTGTGAATTTATTGGATTAAAATTGATAGAATTGGACATTGATATGTTGAGAGAGGGGTGATACGGGTATGAAAGAATTTTGGTTGGAAATTGGGTTGTTTTGGGTTGAGAAACTTTGGTTTGAGAATGAATTGTTGGAAAACAAAGGTTTTGAACTTTTTGGGTAAAACTTGATTTTTAATGAATTTCGGCGATCTATAACTTGAGTCTCAGATTTTGGAATTGAATGAATTTATTTCAAATTAAAGATAATTTCGAAAACTTTAAAACATTATACATTTTGTAGAAATAAGAGTTTTGTAGAGGAAGTTATGGACGTCGGAAGTTGGGTGCCAAAAACTAAATTTTTTTACTTAGGAGCTTTTTGCTTTTACTGCTATGCTTGCGTACGCAGACACACACACGCAACGCAGCCATTAGGCTCTGCACAGAGGTTCTGTGTACGCAGTAGGGTTACGCGTACGCAGACTCCTGTTTTGCTGATAGGTGAATTTTAAAGTTTTAGACTATCTCTTTAATTTTCCAAACCTCTATAACTCTTAATTAAAGTATGGTAGTTGGTTTTTAGGCTGTGAAGTATGGGTAAACTTATTGGATGAATTAATTTGATGTTGAGGAAGGTTGTAAAGTGGAGATTTGTTATTGAAGGGTGCTGAAAATGTTGAATGTGCTAATAATGATAATTAATTAAGAATGAATGAATGTATATTTGTGATATATACTTGGGCAGTAGTAAGAATTGTGGTTTGTTCCGCTTGTTCCGGGTCAATGTCTGAGATGTAATAATAATGATAATTGATTAAGAAAGAATGAATGTATGTTTGTGATACCTGGGCAGTAACAAGGATTGTAGTTCGCCCCGCTTTCTCCAGGTCAGGGATTGTGACACCTACGTAGTAGCAATAGTAGTGGATTATTGCACTTGCTCCAGGTTGAGCTTTTAAACACCCGCCTAGGTAGTAGCATTAGTAGTGGTTTATTCCACTTGCTCTGGGTTAAGCGGGTAGTAGCATGGGGCTGTAGCTCAGACCCACTTGCTCTGCAAAGGGTGTTTCTGTCCACAATTAGCTACTAGGACATGTCGGGTTTGGCTATATAACCGACAAATGATATCATTGAGCATAGGGTAAGTATACATCATTTGCATATGTTTGATTTGTTTGGGTTTATTTAATTGTCTGGTTTGTCTAATTGTACATATTATATGATTATATGCTACTTGCTATACTTGAATCAACTTGTGTACTACTTGATTGCATTGTTTGTGTTTGTACAACCGAGAGGTCCCTCATGATGGTGTTGGTTGACGTTGAGAGCTAGTTTTTGTTCTGATTATGATGCTATTTGATTGGAGAGTTGAAGAAAAGCAAGAATAATTCACTTAGACTTAGAAATCCCTTGATGACAAGTCATCTTATGCTAGCTTTTCAAGCATTTTTCACTTGTTTCATTAGGTTTTATGCACTTTCTTGCATTGTAAGTAAGTGATTTGGAGTGGATTTGCATGAATTGGTTAAATCAATCAACCACCCTTTAATTGACACAAAATCATGAGGTTTAAGATAGAATTAATTGAATTTTAAATGAACTCTAAACCTTGTGAATTTGGTGATACTTGATTGGTTGTTTTGATTACTTGTAGGTGAAGAAAAGAAAAAAAATAAGAAAAAAGCGTGGAATCACCAATGGATGACGCACCAAGAGGGACCAAGCCAATGGAGCTCAGTTGAAATACCAAATTGAGCGCTACAAAGAAGCACAAAGACATGCACAGCTCGGTTCACTAAGTTAACTTTATCGGGCCTTCTTCAAAATAAATTCAAGGCACAATTTCAAGGAATGAAGCCACAAAGTCTCAAACTCATGACCCAAGGGAAAGAAGGAGCGCTACTTGCAAGGAAAATAAGCCAAGATTGGCCAATTTGCATCCCTCAAGATTCGAACAAGGGACCTCAAGCTACAAGAATTGTAAGGAAAATAGGCCAAAATGATTTGGCAAGGATTCGAACAAAGGAGCTTGAAGAGCACTATCTTTGGTTAATCCTCATATTTGGGCTAAAAAGCCTTCCCCAAGGTTCGAACAGGGGGGTTTCCACTCAAGGCATGCGCTACCTCTCTTTGTTCCACAAAGAAATTGGCATCAAGAGCTTCTCCCAAGGATCGAACTTGGAAACATGAAGCCCAAAGCAAGGCGCTACAATAGGGAGCTCAGTTTGTTTTCCCAACTGAGCGCTACTCTCCCCCCACACTCCTCACATTTTGGCACGCCAAGGAGCAAATCATGCGCACAAAACTGACACGGACGAGGGGCTGGGATGCGCACAAATGGGCACACCAAAGACAAGATAGAGAGCTCAGTTCAATTTTCCAACTGAGCTCTATTGAAGTGTGACACGGACAAGGGGCTGGCACACCAAATTGGGCAAGACAAAGCAAGTTTGGATGCTCAGTTGTGTTAATCAACTGAGCCGTGCCCTGGGAGTGCACCATGACTCTATTTTGAGTCTAAAAATAAAATAAAATCCAATTCTTCACAAAATTAAAAAGCCCACTCCAAATTCTAAAATCCAAAAATAGGAAGTGTATAAATAGAAGCTAGTTTGAGTTAGAGATGGCCTTCTTTTCACTTTTAGCTCACTTTTATTTTGATTTTTCATTTTTCAGACTCTGAGCTTTGGATTAGGGAATTGGGATGGAGAATTGAGTTCTCTTCCTCTGGGATTTTCTTATCTATATTCTTCACTCTTTGTTTTGAATATTGGATTGAGAATTGAAGGAATTCTGTTTCAATCTTGATCCGAGATCTCTCTGTGTTTATTTTTTTTGGATAATTCAGTGAATGGTGATTTGGATCTAAGTTTCTTTACTGCTTTCATCTTTACTTCTTCTGCAATTGTTTTTCTACTTCTTTTGCAATTGTTCTTCGTTGGATCAAGGAAGGAATTGAGATCTAGACTTGTTCTCTAGTCTCATTCAACCCCTGAGATCTTCAACTTCCCTCTAGCTATTGCAATTGAGCTACATTTTACTTTCTGTTTGGTTTCCCAAGTAATTCTTCTTTTCTGTTTAGATCTGCTGCATCTTAATTCATCTTCTACTTCTCTATTGATTGTCATTTACTTTTCTTGCTTAATTTCTGAGATCCCAGCTCCCAAATCCTTTTATGATTCAAGCAATTTACATTTCTTGCACTTTAAGCTTAGTTATCTACATTTCTTACAATATAAGTTTTTGCAATTTATATTACTTGTAGTTTAAGATTCAGATTCTTTATTTCCTTTGCTCTTTAATTTACTGTCAATTTCCCCTCTCCCTTTAGATTTCATGCAATTTAGCTTGTGTTGAATACAAATCACTCAAATCAACACTTGTTCGCTTGACTAAATCAACTACCTGACTAAAATTGCTCAACCCTTCAATCCCTGTGGGATCGACCTCACTCATGTGAGTTATTATTACTTGATGCGATCCGGTCCACTTGCCAGTGAGTTTAGGTGTTGGAAATCCGTTTTCAATCCGGTGAGTTTCTTCCTAGGAACATTGATGCCCAGCATCTCTTTGGATCACTAAATGTTTTGTAGCTAGGTTGCTCTTGATAGTGGACTTTTAGTTGGCAATCCCAAATCAGTTGATCTAAGTGGCCAAGTTTCAAAATACTCCTTAGAACCTACTTGTGCAAGCGTATCCTAGTACATAAACACCACAGGCATATGTCCTAGGGTCCAAGCTATTGGTGTCTAGCCTTACTATTTGTTTCTTTGCCAATTCTTGTCTTTTTTTCTTTCTTTTTCTTTTTGTTTTGATCCATTCTCAAGGGACTTTCATTTATAGTAGACTTGATAGCAACAAACTAGTTCACACTTTAAGGAACATGTCATTATGCAACTTTTTGTTATTTGAGCTAATAAACCTTACGTGGGTAAGGGTCGATCCAAGTGCACTGGGTCGTCCAAGTAATAAACCTTACGTGGGTAAGGGTCGATCCCACGGAGATTGTTAGTATGAAGCAAGCTATGGTCATCTTGTAAATCTCAGTCAGGCGGATAATAATTGATTATGGAGTTTTCGAAAATAAATAATAAATAGATAGAAAATAAGGATAGAAATACTTATGTATATCATTGGTGAGAATTTCAGATAAGTGTATAGAGATGCTTTCGTTCCTCTGAACCTCTGCTTTCCTGCTGTCTTCATCCAATCAATCCTACTCTTTTCCATGGCTGGCTTTATGTAAGGACATCACCGTTGTCAATGGCTACTTTTTATCCTCTCTGGAAAATGGTCCGATGCACTGTCACTGCATGGCTAATCGTCTGGAGGCATCACCGTTGTCAATGGCTGCATCCCATCCTCTTGTGAAAATGGTCCAAATGCTCTGTCACAGCACGGCTAATCATCTGAGGTTCTCAATCATACTGGAATAGGATTCACCCTCCTTTTGCGTCTGTCACTACGCCCAGCACTCACGAGTTTGAAGTTCGTCACAGTCATTCAATCCCAGAGTCCTACTCGGAATACCACAGACAAGGTTTAGACTTTTCAGACTCTCATGAATGCCGCCATCAATCTAGCTTATACCACGAAGATTCTGGTTAAGAGATTCAAGAGATAATCATTCAATCTAAGGTGGAACGGAAGTGGTTGTCAGGCACGCATTCGTGGGGGAATGATGATGATTGTCATGTTCATCACATTCATGTTGAAGTGCGAATGAATATCTTAGAAGCGGAATAAGTTGAATTGAATAGAAAAACAGTAGTACTTTGCATTAATTCATGAGGAACAGCAGAGCTCCACACCTTAATCTATGGAGTGTAGAAACTCTACCGTTAAAAATACATAAGTGAAAGGTTCAGGCATGGCCGAATGGCTAGCCCCCAAAACGAGATCACAGGATCAAAAATACAATCCAGGATGTCAATACAATAGTAAAAAGTTCTATTTATAATAAACTAGCTACTAGGGTTTACAGAAGTAAGTAATTGATGCATAAATCCACTTCCGGGGCCCACTTGGTGTGTGCTTGGGCTGAGCTTGAATGTTACACGTGTAGAGGCTCTTTCTGGAGTCGAACGCCAGGTTGTAACGTGTTTCTGGCGTTCAACTCTGGTTTGTGACGTGTTTCTGGCATTTAACTCCAGACAGCAGCGTAGAACTGGCGTTCAACGCCCTTTTACATTATCTAAAATCGGCCAAAGTATGGACTATTATATATTGCTGGAAAGCCCTGGATGTCTACTTTCCAACGCAATTGGAAGAGCTTCATTTTGAGTTCTGTAGCTCCAGAAAATCCACTTTGAGTGCAGGGAGGTCAGAATCCAACAGCATCAACAGTTAATCTTCAACCGCTGAATCTGATTTTTACTCAAGTCCCTCAATTTCATCCAGAAAATACCTGAAATCACAGAAAAACACACAAACTCATAGTAAAGTCTTGAAATGTGAATTTAACATAAAAACTAATAAAAACATCCCTAAAAGTAACTAGATCCTACTAAAAACATACTAAAAACAATGCCAAAAAAGCGTATAAATTATCCGCTCATCACAACACCAAACTTAAATTGTTGCTTGTCCCCAAGCAACTGAAAATCAAATAGGATAAAAGGAAGAGAATATACTATAAATTCCAAACTATCAATGAAACATAGCTCCAATCAGATGAGCGGGACTTGTAGCTTTTTGCCTCTTGAAAATAGTTTTGGCATCTCACTTTATCCATTGGGGTTCAGAATGATTTGCATCTATAGGAACTCAGAGTTCAGATAGTGTTATTGATTCTCCTAGTTCAGTATGATGATTCTTGAACACAGCTACCTTATGAGTCTTGGCCGTGGCCCTAAGCACTTTGTTTTCCAGTATTACCACCGGATACATAAATGTCACAGACACATAACTGGGTGAACCTTTACAGATTGTGACTCAGCTTTGCTAAAGTCCCCAATTAAAGGTGTCCAGGGTTCTTAAGCACACTCTTTTTTTGCTTTGGACCTTGACTTTAACCGCTCAGTCTCAAGTTTTCACTTGACACCTTCACGCCACAAGCACATGGTTAGGGACAGCTTGGTTTAGCCGCTTAGGCCAGGATTTTATTCCTTTAGGCCCTCTTATCCACTGATTCTCAAAGCCTTGGGATCCTTTTTATTTATCCTTGCCTTTTGGTTTTAAGGGTTATTGGCTTTTTGCTCTTGCCTCTTGGTTTTAAGAGCTTTTGGCTTTTTCTGCTTGCTTTTTATTTTTATTTTTTTCGCCTATTTTTTTTTTTCTGCAAGCTTTGTTCTTTGCTGCTTTTTCTTGCTTCAAGAATCATTTTTATGATTTTTCAGATTATCAAATAATGTGTCTCCTTGTCATCATTTTTTCAAGAGCCAACATATTTAACATTCTTAAACAACAACTTCAAAAGACATATGCACTGTTCAAGCATTCATTCAGAAAACAAAAAGTATTGTCACCACATCAATATAATTAAACTAAGTTCAAGGATAAATTCGAAACTCATGTACTTCTTGTTCTTTTGAATTAAAATATTTTTTTATTTAAGAGAGGTGATGGATTCATAGGACATTCATAACTTTAAGACATAGTTACTAAATACTAATGATCATGTAATAAGACACAAACATGGATAAGCACTTAACATAAAGAAAACAAAAAACAGAGAATGTAAGAACAAGGAATGAATCCACCTTAGTGATGGTGGCGTTTCCTTCTTGAGGAACCAATGATGTCCTTGAGCTCTTCTATGTCTCTTCCTTGTCTTTGTTGCTCCTCCCTCATTGCTTTTTGATCTTCTCTAATTTCATGAAGGATGATGGAGTGTTCTTGATGTTCCACCCTTAATTGTCCCATGTTGGAACTTAATTCTCCTAGGGAGGTGTTGATTTGCTCCCAAAAATTTTGTGGAGGAAAGTGCATCCCTTGAGGTATCTCAGGGATTTCTTGATGGTGAGCTTCCTCATGTGTTTCTTGAGCTCCATGAATAGGCTCTCTTGTTTGCTCCATCCTTTTCTTAGTGATGGGCTTGTGAGATAAATCTTTCCATCTCCCATGGCTCAGAGGTGGAAGCAATTGCCTTCCCTTTTCTCTTTCTTGAGGTTTCTCTGGCCTTAGGTGCCATTAATGGTAATGGAAAAATAAAAAAACTTATGCTTTTACCACACCAAACTTAGAATATTGCTCGCCCTCGAGCAAGAGAAGAAAGAATAGATGAAGAAGAAGAAGATATGGAGGAGATGGAGGGATGTGTGTATTCGGCCATATGGGTGGGATTGGGTGGGAAAGAGATTTTGAATTTTGAAGGTAGGTGGGGTGTATGGATATGAGTGGTAAATGGAAAACAGAAGGGATGACTATGAATGGAGAGAGAGAGGGTGAGGTAGGTGGGGATCCTATGAAGTCCACAGATGCTGAGATAATCCTGTGGGGTCTACAGATCCTGAGGTGTCAAGGATTTGCACCCCTGCACCAATTAGGCATGTAAAATGCCTTTGCATGCAATTTTGGCGTTTAAACGCCGAATTGATGCTTGTTCTGGCGTTGAACGCCAGCCAGATGCTTGTTTCTGGTGTTCAGCGCCAGCTCTTCTTCACTGTGCATTTCTGGCGTTTGAACTCCAGGATGCTGCTTGTTTCTGGCGTTCAATGCCAGAAACATGCTCTGTTCTGGCGTTGAACGCCAAACAGATGCTCATTACTGGCGTTTAAACGCCAGTGAGATCCTCCTCCAGGGTGTGATTTTTCTTCTGCTGTTTTTGATTCCGTTTTCAATTTTTATATTTATTTTATGACTCCACATGATCATGAACCTAATAAAACATGAAAAACAATGAAAATAAAAATTAAATAAATAAAAATTGGGTTGCCTCCCAACAAGCACTTCTTTAATGTCAATAGCTTGATAGTGGGCTCTCATGGAGCCTCACAGATGTTCAGAGCATTGTTGAGACTCCCCAACACCAAACTTAGAGTTTGGATATGGGAGTTCAACACCAAACTTAGAGTTTGGTTGTGGCCTCCCAACACCAAACTTAGAGTTTGACTGTGGGGATTCTGGTTGACTCTGTTTTGAGAGAAGCTTATTGTGCCTCTTTTCCATGTTTACAGAAGGATGACCTTGAGTTTTCAACACAAGGGAGTCCTCATTCAATTGAAGGACTAGTTCGCCTCTGTCAACATCAATCACAGCTCTTGCTGTGGCTAGGAAGGGTCTTTCAAGGATGATGGATTCATCCTTATCCTTCCCAGTATCTAGGACTATGAAATCAGCAGGGATGTAAAGGCCTTCAACCTTTACTAACACGTCCTCTACTTGTCCATAAGCCTATTTTCTTGAATTGTCTGCCATCTCTAATGAGATTTTAGCAGCTTGCACCCCAAAGATTCCCAGTTTCTCTATTACAGAGAGGGGCATGAGGTTTATCCTTGAACCAAGGTCACACAGAGCCTTTTCAAAGATCATGGTGCCTATGGTACAAGGTATTAGGAACTTTCCAGGATCCTGTTTCTTCTAAAGTAATGTCAGTTGATCCAGATCACTCAGTTCATTGGTGAACAAGGGAGGTTTATCTTCCCAAGTCTCAATACTAAATAATTTGGCATTCAGCTTCATGATTGCACCAAGGTACTTGGTAACTTGCTCCTTAGTAACATCCTCATTCTCTTCAAAAGAGGAATACTCATCAGAGCTCATTAATGGCATAAGGAGGTTTAATGGAATCTCTATGGTCTCTAGTTGAGCCTTAGATTCCTTTGGTTCCTCAAAGGGAAACTCCTTATTGATCACTGGACGTCCCAGGAGGTCTTCCTCCTTGGGATTCACGTCCTCCTCCTCTTTTGTGGTTTCGGCCATGATGGTCATTTCAATGGCCTTGCACTCTCTTTTTGGATTTTCTTCTGTATTGCTTGGGAGAGTACTAGGAGGGATTTCAGTGACTCTTTTACTCAGGTGGCCCACTTGTGCCTCCAAATTTCTAATGGAGGACCTTGTTTCATTCATGAAACTTACAGTGGCCTTAGATAGATCAAAGACTAAGTTTGCTAAATTAGAGGTATTTTGTCCAGAGTTCTCTGTCTGTTGCTGAGTGGATGATGGAAAAGGTTTACTATTGTTAAATCTATTTCTTCCACCATTATTAAAGCCTTGTTGAGGCTTTTGTTGATCCTTCCATGAGAGATTTGGGTGATTTTTCCATGAGGGATTATAGGTGTTTCCATATGGTTCACCCATGTAATTTACCTCTGCTATTGTAGGGTTCTCAGGATCATAAGCTTCTTCTTCATAAGAAGCCTCTTGAGTATTGTTGGATGCAGCTTGCATTCCATTCAGACTCTGAGAAATCATATTAACTTGCTGAGTCAATATTTTATTCTGAGCCAGTATGGCATTCAGAGTATCAATTTCAAGAACTCCCTTCTTCTGAGGCGTCCCATTACTCACAGAATTCCTCTCAGAAGTGTACATGAACTGGTTATTAGCAACCATGTCAATGAGTTCTTGAGCTTCTGCAGGTGTTTTCTTTAGGTGAATCGATCCACCTGCAGAAGTATCCAATGACATTTTAGCTAATTCAGATAGACCATCATAGAATATATCCAGGATGGTCCATTCTGAAAGCATGTCAGAAGGACACTTTTTGGTCAGTTGCTTATATCTCTCCCAAGCTTCATAGAGGGATTCACCTTTTTTCTGTTTGAAGGTTTGAACGTCCACTCTAAGCTTACTAAGCTTTTGAGGAGGGAAGAACTTGGCTAAGAAAGCCGTGACCAGCTTATCCCAAGAGTTCAGACTATCTTTGGGTTGAGAGTCCAACCATATTCTAGCTTTGTCTTTCATAGCAAAAGGGAAAAGCATGAGCCTGTAGACTTCAGGATCTACTCCATTAGTCTTAACAGTATCACAGATCTGCAAGAATTCAGTTAAGAACTGAAAAGGATCTTCAGATGGAAGTCCATGAAACTTGCAGTTTTGTTGCATCATAGAAACTAATTGAGGTTTCAGCTCAAAATTGTTTGCTCCAATGGTAGGGATGGAGATGCTTCTTCCATGTAAATTGGAATTAGGTGCAGTAAAGTCACCAAGCATCCTCCTTGCATTATTATTATTTTTGGCTGCCATCTCCTCTTCCTATTCGAAAATTTCTGACAGGTGCTTGCTGGATTGTTGTAATTTAGCTTCTCTTAATTTTCTCTTCAGAGTCCTTTCAGGTTCTGGATCTGCTTCAACAAGAATGTTCTTGTCCTTGCTCCTACTCATATGAAAAAGAGGGACAGAAAAATAATAATAATAGGGATCCTTTTTGCCTAAGTATAGAGGTTCCCTTATGTGAGTAGAAGAAAAGAAGAAGAAAAAAATCTGAACTCAGAGAGAGAGAGAGTTCGGATTTTTGGTGAGTGAGGGAGAGATGTTAGTAGATGAATAAATAAATAGAAGGAGATGAGAGAGAAAGAGGATTTTCGAAAATAATTTTTGAAAAAGAGTTAGTGATTTTCGAAAATAGTTTTTTTGAAAAAGGTTAGTAATTTTCGAAAATTAAAATAAAAAATTAAAATAATTAGTTAATTAAAAAGAAATTTTGGAAAAGATGGAAGATATTTTCGAAAATTAGAGAGAGAGAGAGTTAGTTAGGTAGTTTTCAAAAAGATAAGAAACAAACAAAAAGTTAGTTAGTTAGTTGAAACAAATTTGAAAATCAATTTTGAAAAGATAAGAAGATAAGAAGTTAGAAAGGATATTTTTAAAATCAAATTTTGAAAAAGATAAGATAAAGAGATATTTTTGAAAAGATATGATTGAAATTAGTTTTGAAAAAGATTTAATTTTTAAAATCACAATTAATGACTTGATTCATAAGAAATCACAAGATATGATTCTAGAACTTAAAGTTTGAATCTTTCTTAACAAGTAAGTAACAAACTTGAAATTTTTGAATCAAAACATTAATTGATGATGTGATTTTCGAAAATATGATGTAAAATTAAGAAAAAGATTTTTGAAAAATATTTTTGGAATTTTCGAAAATAGATAAGAAAAATAAAAAAAGATTTGATTTTTGAAAAAGATTTTGAAAAGATAAGATTTTTAAATTGAAAATTTGATTTGACTCATAAGAAACAATTGAATTTTAAAAATTTTTGAAAAAGTCAACTCAAATTTTCAAAAATTTAAGAGAGAAAAAAAAGGGAAGATATTTTTTTTTTGAATTTTTATGATGAGAGAGAAAAACATGAAAATGATGCAATGCATGAAAATTTTTAGATCAAAACAATGAATGCATGCAAGAATGCTATGAATGTCAAGATGAATACCAAGAACACTTTGAAGATCAAGATGAACACCAAGAACTTATTTTTGAAAAATTTTTGATGCAAAGAAAACATACAAGACACCAACTTAAAAATTTTTCATGTGTAGACACTATGAATGCAAGAATGCATATGAAAAACAAGAAAAGACACAAAACAAGAAAATATGAAGATCAAACAAGAAGACTTACCAAGAACAACTTGAAGATCATGAAGAACACCATGAATGCATGAATTTTTTTTGAAAAATGCAAGATGAACATGCAATTGACACCAAACTTATAACTTGACTCAAAACTCAAACAAGAAACATGAAATATTTTTTATTTTTATGATTTTCTAAATTTTTTTTTGTTTTTTTTTCGAAAATTATTTGAAAAAGAAAAATAAGGATTCCAAAATTTTTAATATGAATTCCAGGAATCTTATGCTCTTTAGTCTAAAGCTCCAATCTGAGGGTTAGGCATGGCTTAATAGCCAGCCAAGCTTTAGTATGGAATTACATGCATTGAAGTGATTAGTTGAAGACCAATCTCAAAGCAGTTTGGCTATGGCTTTACAGCCAGATAGGATTCAACATGTTACCATGAAACTCTAGAATTCATTCTTAAAAATTCTGAAGAAGAATGCATTTTTGAAAAGAATTTTTATTTTTATTTTTTTTCGAAAATAAAGGAGAAATTTTTGAAAGATTTTTGAAAAATTTTTGAAAATAAAACAAAAAGAAAATTACCTAATTTGAGCAACAAGATGAACCGTCAGTTGTCCAAACTCGAACAATCCCCGGCAACGGCACCAAAAACTTGGTGCACAAAATTGTGATCTCAGGCAACGGCGCCAAAAACTCTGTACGCACGTCTTAATAAATCGTTTTTCATTCACAACTTCGATACAACTAACCAGCAAGTGCACTGGGTCGTCCAAGTAATAAACCTTACGTGAGTAAGGGTCGATCCCACGGAGATTGTTGGTATGAAGCAAGCTATGGTCATCTTGTAAATCTCAGTCAGGCGGATAATAATTGATTATGGAGTTTTCGAAAATAAATAATAAATAGATAGAAAATAAGGATAGAAATACTTATTTATATCATTGGTGAGAATTTCAGATAAGTGTATAGAGATGCTTTCGTTCCTCTGAACCTCTGCTTTCCTGCTGTCTTCATCCAATCAATCCTACTCCTTTCCATGGCTGGCTTTATGTAAGGACATCACCATTGTCAATGGCTACATTTTATCCTCTCTGGAAAATGGTCCGATGCTCTGTCACAGCACAGCTAATCATCTGAGGTTCTCGATCATACTGGAATAGGATTCACCCTCCTTTTGCGTCTATCACTACGCCCAGCAATCGCGAGTTTGAAGTTCGTCACAGTCATTCAATCCCATAGTCTTACTCGAAATACCACAGACAAGGTTTAGACTTTCCGGACTCTCATGAATGCCGCCATCAATCTAGCTTATACCACGAAGATTCTGGTTAAGAGATCCAAGAGATAATCATTCAATCTAAGGTGGAACGGAAGTGGTTGTCAGAAACGCGTTCATGGGGGAATGATGATGATTGTCACGTTCATCACATTCATGTTGAAGTGCGAATGAATATCTTAGAAGTGGAATAAGTTGAATTGAATAGAAAAACAGTAGTACTTTGCATTAATTCATGAGGAACAGTAGAGCTCCACACCTTAATCTATGGAGTGTAGAAACTCTACCGTTAAAAATACATAAGTGAAAGGTTCAGGCATGGCCAAATGGCCAGCCCCCAAAACGAGATCACAGGATCAAAAATACAATCCAGGATGTCAATACAATAGTAAAAAGTTCTATTTATAATAAACTAGCTACTAGGGTTTACAGAAGTAAGTAATTGATGCATAAATCCACTTCCGGGGACCACTTGGTGTGTGCTTGGGCTGAACTTGAATGTTACACGTGCAGAGGCTCTTTCTGGAGTTTAACGCCAGGTTGTAACGTGTTTCTGGCGTTCAACTCTGGTTTGTAACGTGTTTCTGGCGTTTAACTCCAGACAGCAGCGTAGAACTGGCGTTCAACGCCCTTTTACGTCATCTAAACTCGGCTAAAGTATAGACTATTATATATTGCTGGAAAGCCCTAGATGTCTACTTTCCAACGCAATTGGAAGCGCGCCATTTTGAGTTTTGTAGCTCTAGAAAATCCACTTTGAGTGCAGGGAGGTCAGAATCCAACAACATCAGCAGTTCTTCTTCAACCTCTGAATCTGATTTTTGCTCAAGTCCCTCAATTTCAGCCATAAAATACCTGAAATCACAGAAAAATACACAAGCTCATAGTAAAGTCCAGAAATGTGAATTTAACATAAAAACTAATAAAAACATCCCTAAAATTAACTAGATCCTACTAAAAACATACTAAAAACAATGCCAAAAAGCGTATAAATTATCCGCTCATCAGTGTTCAAGTGAAAGGATTCGTTTCACAGTATAGTACTTAGATAGTTGTGGACACACCTTCATTGGTTGGGTGTTCAACATCACTTTATCCCCTGGTGAGAAGCCTTCAGTGGAGATTTTCTTGTTTCTCCACCCTTTTAGCCTCTTCTTCTTCTCTTCTTTCTCAGGAGATAATTCATGCATTGGTGGTTCTTTATCTGGAGTGTTGAGGTTCTCATCTGGGGGTTTTGGATCTAGTTCCTCCTTGATTTCTTTGATCTGTTGTACCATCTCTACTTCTTTCAAGCATGGATTTAGAAGTCTTGGAGTTAACTCATTGAATGCCTCCTTCAAGCTTTGATCCCTGGCCTTATCCTTCATACAATCTTCTTCTTGAGTGGGCTCATGCAGGGTTTTAAAAACATGGAATGCTAGGTGCTCATCATACACTCTTAGCAATAATTCCCCTTTTTCAACATCTCTCAATGCTCTGCCCGTAGCCAGGAAAGGCCTTGGTGCACGAATTGTGAATCACACTTTTCACAACGCGTACCACTAACCAGCAAGTGCACTGGGTCGTCCAAGTAATACCTTACGTGAGTAAGGGTCGAATCCCACGGAGATTGTTGGTTTGAAGCAATCTATGGTTATCTTGTAAATCTTAGTCAGGAAGTCAATTATGTTTATCAGTTGAATTGCGAATAACCAAGAGAGCATAAATTAAAGGTTACTTGTTGTGCAGTAATGGAGAATATGTTGGAGTTTTGGAGATGCTTTGTCTTCTGAATCTCTGCTTTCCTCTGTCTTCTGATTCACGCACGCATGTCCTCCTATGGCAAGCTGTGTGTTGGTGGATCACCGTTGTCAATGGCTACCTTCCATCCTTCCAGTGAAAACTACGCTCACGCGCTCTGTCATAGCACGGCTAATCACCGGTTGGTTCTCGATCCAGTTGGAATAGAATTTACTATCCTTTTGCGTCCGTCACTAACGCCCAGCCTTCAGGAGTTTGAAGCTCGTCACAGTCATTCAATCCTTGAATCCTACTCGGAATACCACAGACAAGGTTTAGACTTTCCGGATTCTCATGAATGCCGCCATCAGTTCTAGCTTATACCATGGAGATTCTGATTAAGGAATCTAAGAGATACTCATTCAATCGTATATAGAACGGAGGTGGTTGTCAGGCACACGTTCATGATTTGAGGAAGGTGATGAGTGTCACAGATCATCACCTCCATCACAGTTAAGCGCGAATGAACATCTTAGATAGGAACAAGCGTGGTTGAATGGAAAACAGAAATACTTGCATTAATTCATCGAGACACAGCAGAGCTCCTCACCCCCAACAATGGGGTTTAGAGACTCATGTCGTCAGAGAATACAAAGTTTTGATCTAAAATGTCATGAGGTACAAAATAAGTCTCTAAAAGTTGTTTAAATACTAAACTAGTAGCCTAGGGTTACAAAATATGAGTAGACTATGATGGATGATGCAGAGATCCACTTCTGGAGCCCACTTGGTGTGTGCTGGGCTGAGACTTAAGCAATTCACGTGCAGAGGCCATTTGTGGAGTTGAACGCCAGTTTTTATGCCAGTTTGGGCGTTCAACTCCAGCTTTTGATCCTTTTCTGGCGCTGGACGCCAGAATTGGGCAGAGAACTGGCATTGAACGCCAGTTTACGTCGTCTATCCTTGTGCAAAGTATGGACTATTATATATTGCCGGAAAGCCCTGGATGTCTACTTTCCAACGCAATTGGAAGCATGCCATTTCGAGTTCGGTAGCTCCAGAAAATCCACTTTGAGTGCAGGGAGGTCAGAATCCAACAGCATCAGCAGTCTTTTTTCAGCCTGAATCAGATTTTTGCTCAGCTCCTTCAATTTCAGCCAGAAAAATACCTAAAATTACAGAAAAACACACAACTCATAGTAAAGTCCAGAAATATGAATTTTTTCCTAAAAACTAATGGAAATAAACTAAAAACTAACTAAAACATACTCAAAACTATATGAAATTAACCCCAAAAAGCGTATAAAATATCCGCTCATCACAACACCAAACTTAAACTGTTGCTTGTCCTCAAGCAACTTAGACAAATAAAATAGAAGACTAATAAGTTGAGAAGCAATAATATCTCAGAGTTTTTGAGTGAAGCTCAGATTCTAATTAGATGAGCGGGACTAGTAGCTTTTTGCTTCTGAACAGTTTTGGCATCTCACTTTATCCATTGAAGCTCAGAGTGATTGGCATCTACAGGAACTTAGAATTCAGATAGTGTTATTGAGTATCCTATTTCAGTATGATGATTCTTGAACACAGCTATTTTATGAGTCTTGGCCGTGGCCCTAAGCACTTTGTTTTCCAGTGTTACCACCGGATACATAAATGCCACAGACACATAATTGGGTGAACCTTTTAGATTGTGACTCAGCTTTGCTAAAGTCCCCAATTAGAGGTGTCCAGAGTTCTTAAGCACACTCTTCTTTTTGCTTTGGACCTTGACTTTAACCGTTCAGTCTCAAGTTTTCACTTGACACCTTCACGCCACAAGCACATGGTTAGGGACAGCTTGGTTTAGCCGCTTAGACCAGGATTTTATTCCTTTAGGCCCTCCTATCCACTGATGCTCAAAGCCTTGGGATCCTTTTTATTTGCCCTTGCCTTTTGGTTTTAAGAGCTTTTGGCTTTTTCTGCTTGCTTTTTTTTTTTTTTTGCAAGCTTTATTCTTTGCTACTTTTTCTTGCTTCAAGAATCATTTTTATGATTTTTTAGATTATCAATAACATGTCTCATGTTCATCATTCTTTCAAGAGCCAACATATTTAACAGTCTTAAACAACAAATTCAAAAGACATATGCACTGTTCAAGCATTCATTCAGAAGATAAAAAGCATTGCCACCACATTTAACTAATTAGAATTTCTCTTATTAAAACTCGAAATTTTATTGCTTCTTATTCAAAAGATCTACTATTTTATTCATGTTTAATGATGATGAGAAAAATAAACTATAGCTTAATTGGAGATAAAATCAAATAGATACTAATTACTATTATATGACTTCTAAGGTAAACTTTTATAAGGACACTGTCACAGAGTTAAGGCAGAAATTGGAAATTAACAACCTTTATTCTGGGGGCACGGGGGTTCCTCTGATCCTTGGGGTGCTTGGTCCTACAAGAGAAGACTTTTGGCGCTTCAGTTCCCTTAAGTCACGCCCCTGCTCCTCTTGTTCTTTAAACATATAGGTCAGCATTTGACTGTGTTCCTTCTGTTCTTTTATTATTTGCTCCATAGCTTCCCGTATCTTGGTGACGGACGTCTCAAGATATTCCCAGTATTCAGCTTGAGGGATCTCTGGGAGGAATTCCTGTGCTCTTTTCTTGATGGGATTTTCCTGTGCTTGTTGTCTCTCCATTGATGCTTTGGTGATTGACTTTTCAATTAGGATATATTCAGTTATTCTCATCCTTACTCCAGCGTCCTTGCAGAGCAGAGAAATCACGCTTGGATAAGCCAACCTGGCCTCTTTTGAATTTTTGTTAGCAATCTTGTAGAGTTCAGTGGAAATCAGCTGATGAACCTCCACTTCCTTCCCCATCATGATGCAATGAATCATCACTGCTCTTTTAACTGTGACTTCAGATCGGTTGCTAGTGGGCAACAGAGAACGCCCAATGAAGTCCAGCCATCCTCTGGCGGTTGGTTTGAGATCCTCTCTCTTGAGTTGATTTGGGACACCCTTTGTGTTGGTGGTCCACCTGGCTCCAGGGATACATATGTCCTCTAGAATCTTATCCAGGTCAATGTTTGCTCTCATCATCCTCCTGTTGAAGGAGTCTGGATCATCCTTTAGTTGAGGTAGCTTTAAGATCTCTCTGATCTTGTCAGGGGTGGTATGAACAATCTTCCCTCTGACCATGGTCCGAAATTCATAGAAGGCAGTTCCAAATAGTTTTTGCTTGTCAGTCTGCCACATATTAGCATAGAACTCCTGGACCATGTTCCTTCCTACTTTCGTTTCAGGATTAGCTAAGACTTCCCAGTTCCTGATTCGAATTTGCTCCTGGATCTCTGGATATTCATCTTCTTTCAGATCGAATCTAACTTCCGGGATCACTGATCTCAGACCCATTACTTTAAGATAATGGTCTGAATGTTCTTTAGATAAGAACTTCCCTTGATTCCAAAGTGGTTTTGGAACGCTCTCTTTCTTGCCTCTTGGAGTGGGTTGTTTTCCTTTGGGAGCCATGATCTTAGTGATCTCGGATAAACACACCAAACTTAGAGGTTTGCTTGTCCTCAAGCAAAAGAAAAGAAAGGAGAGGGATAGAAGGAGAGCTAGGTGTAATTGTTGATGGAGGAGGGGGTGGCCGAACCCAAATTTAAAGGGATGGGAGGGTGGGTTTTCGAAAATTTGGAAAAGATAAGATAAAAAGATTGAGTTGAAAAAGATAAGATAGAAGATATAATTTAATTTTGAAAAGATATGATAGATTTTTGAAAAAGATAAATCTGAATTTTGAAAAAGATAATATGGAGATTTGAAAAAGATATGGATTGGATTTGGAAAGATGGATTTGTTTTCAGAAAAGATTTGAAAAGAGTTGGATTGAATTTGCAAAGATGCCTGGTGCTTATGGATTAAAATACATTTAAAAAATTTTTTTGTGGTAGGGTTTTTAGAAATTATGGAATTTAGAAATCAGGGTTCTTGACAGGTTCATGTAAAAAAAAAAAAAAAAATTCATGCATTGAAGCATGAAATTTGAAATTAAAATGGAAATACGTGTGGAAAATGTGAATTTGGCTCCTCCCTGCATTCCTGGCGTTTGAACGCCCAAACACTGCCTGTTTTGGGCGTTCAGCACCCAATTGCTGCTCTCCTGGGCGTTCAACGCCCAGCTGCTGCCATTACTGGCGTTCAACACCCAGTGGGTGCCCCTTTCTGGCGTTGAGCGCCCAGCTGCTATCATTACTGGCGTTCAGCGCCCAGTGGATGCCCATTTTGGGCGTTGAACGCCCAAAATGCTCTTTTACTGGCATTTTCTTGCCAGTGAGATCTTTTTCTCTGTTTTGTGTGCCGAGGTCTTCTGTAAATGATTATTTACCCTGTTGTCAATGAACTCTATATAAACAAATAAAAATAAAAATAAAAATAGAAATAGGGCAAAATGCTTAGAGGATTGTTGCCCCATGGCTGGGTTGCCTCCCAGCAAGCGCTTCTTTATTGTCTTTAGCTGGACCTTGCTGAGCTTTTAATCTAGCTTCAGCCTTGAGCATTCTTGCTCAATGTTGCCTTCAAGATAATGCTTGATTCTCTGTCCATTGACAATGAACTTCTTATCAGAGTCAATATCTTGAAGCTCCACATAACCATATGGTGACACACTTGTAATCACGTATGGTCCCCTCCACCGGGATTTCAGTTTTCCGGGGAATAGCCTGAGTCTAGAGTTAAACAACAGGACCTTCTGTCCTGGTTCAAAGATTCTAGATGACAGCTTTCTGTCATGCCATTTTTTTGATTTTTCTTTATAAAGCTTGGCATTTTCGAAAGCTGTGAATCTGAATTCCTCTAGCTCATTTAGCTGGAGCAATCGTTTTTCTCCTGCTAATTTGGCATCAAAGTTTAGGAATCTGGTTGCCCAGTAGGCCTTATGTTCCAGTTCCACGGGCAAGTGGCATGCCTTACCATACACGAGTTGGTATGGAGAGGTCCCTATAGGGGTCTTGAATGCTGTTCTGTAAGCCCACAGAGCATCATCCAAGCTCCGTGCCCAATCCTTTCTACGGGTATTTACTGTCCGTTCCAGGATTCTCTTTAATTCTCTGTTAGAGACTTCAGCTTGCCCATTGGTTTGTGGATGATATGGAGTGGCCACCTTGTGGCGAATTCCATACCGAACCATGGCAGAGTAAAGCTGTTTATTGCAGAAGTGAGTGCCCCCATCATTGATTAACACTCTAGGGACACCAAACCTGCTAAAGATATGTTTCTGGAGGAACTTCAGCACTGTTTTAGTATCATTGATGGGTGTGGCAATAGCCTCAACCCATTTTGATACATAGTCAACTGCCACCAGAATATAAGTGTTTGAATATGATGGTGGGAAAGGTCCCATGAAGTCAATTCCCTATACGTCAAACAACTCAATTTCCAAGATTCCTTGTTGAGGCATGGCGTAACCATGAGGCAGATTACCAGCTCTTTGGCAACTGTCACAATTACGTACAAACTCTCGGGAATCTTTATAGAGTGAGGGCCAATAGAAGCCACATTGGAGGACCTTGGTGGCTGTTCGCTCACCTCCGAAATGGCCTCCATATTGAGAGCCGTGGCAATGCCACAGAATCCTCTGTGCTTCTTCTCTAGGCATACACCTACGGATAATTCCGTCTGCACATCTCTTAAAGAGATAAGGTTCATCCCACAAGTAGTACTTTGCATCAGTAATTAATTTCTTCTTTTGTATCCTGTTGTACTCCTTGGGTATGAACCTTGCAGCTTTATAGTTTGCAATATCGGCAAACCATGGTGCTTCCTGAATGGCGAATAAATGCTCATCAGGAAACGTCTCAGAGATCTCAAGAGAAGGGAGGGACGTCCCTTCCACTGGCTCTATCCAGGACAGATGATCAGCCACTTGGTTCTCTGTCCCTTTTTTGTCTCTTATTTCTATATCAAACTCTTGCAGAAGCAATACCCATCTGATGAGCCTGGGTTTTGAATCCTGCTTTGTGAGTAGATATTTAAGAGCAGCATGGTCAGTATACACAATCACTTTTGATCCTACTAAGTATGATCTGAACTTGTCAATGGCGTAAACCACTGCAAGTAGTTCTTTTTCTGTGGTTGTGTAATTTTTCTGGGCATCATTTAGAACGCGACTGGCATAATAAATGACATGCAGAAGCTTGTCATGCCTCTGTCCCAATACTGCACCAATGGCATGATCACTGGCATCACACATTAGCTCAAATGGTAATGTCTAGTCTGGTGCAAAAATGACTGGTGCTGTGACCAGCTTAGCTTTCAGCGTTTCAAACGCCTGCAGGCACTCTGTGTCAAACACAAATGGCGTGTCAGCAGCTAGCAGATTGCTTAGAGGTTTTGCAATTTTTGAAAAATCCTTTATAAACCTCCTATAGAATCCTGCATGCCCCAGAAAGCTTCTGATTGTCTTAACATTGGCAGGTGGTGGTAATTTTTCAATTACCTCTATTTTTGCTTGATCCACCTCTATTCCCTTGTTTGAGATTTTATGCCCAAGAACAATTCCTTCAGTCACCATGAAGTGACACTTTTCCCAGTTTAAAACTAGGTTGGTTTCTTGGCATCTTTTCAAAACAAGTTTCAGGTGATCAAGACAGGAGCTGAATGAGTCTCCATATACTGAGAAGTCATCCATGAAGACTTCCAGAAATTTTTCCACCATGTCAGAGAAAATAGAGAGCATGCATCTCTGGAAGGTTGCAGGCGCATTACATAGCCCAAATGGCATCCTTCTATAAGCAAACACTCCGGATGGACATGTGAATGCTGTTTTCTCTTGATCTTGGGGATCTACTGCAATCTGGTTATAGCCTGAGTAGCCATCCAAAAAGCAGTAATAATCATGACCTGCTAGTCTTTCTAGCATCTGGTCTATGAATGGTAAAGGAAAATGATCCTTTCTGGTGGCTGTATTGAGCCTTCTATAGTCAATACACATGCGCCACCCTATAACTGTTCTTGTAGGAACCAGTTCATTTTTTTCATTATGAATCATTGTCATGCCTCCCTTTTTTGGGACGACTTGAACAGGGCTCACCCAGGGGCTATCAGAAATAGGATAAATAATCCCAGCCTCCAGTAATTTGGTGACCTCTTTCTGCACCACTTCTTTCATGGCTGGATTTAGCTGCCTCTGTGGTTGCACCACTGGTTTGGCATTATCCTCCAACAAGATTTTGTGCATGCATCTAGCTGGGCTTATGCCCTTAAGGTCACCTATGGACCACCCAAAAGCTGTCTTGTGTGTCCTTAGCACTTGAATAAGTGCCTCCTCTTCCTGTGAATTTAAAGCAGAGCTTATGATCACTGGAAAAGTGTCACCGTCTCCCAGAAATGCATATTTCAAGGATGGTGGTAGTGGCTTGAGCTCGGGTTTAGGAGATTTTTCCTCTTTCAGAAGAAAGTTCAGAGGCTCTTTCATGTCCTCTGAATCCTCCAAATCAGGCTGAACATCTTTAAAGATGTCTTCCAACTCTGATTCGAGACTCTCAGCCATGTTGATCTCTTCTACCAAAGAGTCAATGAGATCAACTTTCATGCAGTCTGTTGATGTGTCTGGATGCTGCATGGCTTTGACAGCGTTCAACTTAAACTCATCATCATTGACTCTCAGGGTTATTTCCCCCTGTTGGACGTCAATGAGGGATCGTCCAGTTGCTAGGAAGGGTCTTCCTAGAATGAGAGTAGCACTCTTGTGCTCCTCCATTTCCAGCACAACAAAGTCAGTGGGAAAGGCGAATGGCCCAACTCTGACAATCATGTCTTCAATCACGCCTGATGGGTATTTAGTGGAACCATCAGCAAGTTGGAGACATATCCGGGTTGGTTTAACTTCTTCAGTTAAGCCAAGCTTCCTGATAGTGGATGCAGGTATTAGGTTGATGCTTGCCCCAAGATCGCATAAAGCTGTCTTGGTGCAATCACCTTCTAATATGCATGGTATCAGAAAACTCCCAGGGTCTTTAAGCTTTTCAGGAAAGCTTTTTAGGATGACTGCAATGCATTCTTCAGTGAGGAGAACTCTTTCTGTTTCTCTCCACTCCTTTTTATGACTCAAGATCTCTTTCATGAACTTGGCATAAGAAGGTATTTGCTCAAGTACCTCTGCAAATGGAATCTTTATTTCAAGAGTCCTTAGATAATCTGCAAAGCGAGCAAATTGCTTATCCTGCTCTTCTTTCCGGAGTTTTTGAGGATAAGGTATCTTGGCTTTATATTCCTCAACCTTAGTGGTTAAAGAAGCCTTTTTAGAGGGGTTGTTATCAGCACTTGTGTGTGTCTGATCCCTCACTGGCAATTGAGTGCCAGAGTCAGAAGCTGGAGTGACGTTAGACGCCAGCTCACTGTTTGTTCCTGGCGCCTGAACGCCAGAAATGTGCCCATTTTGGGCGTTCAACGCCAGATTCTTGCCCATTTCTGGCGTTGAACGCCAATTCTACCTTGTTTCTGGCGTTGAACGCCAGTTTTGGGCATGGTCTGGGCGTTCAGCGCCAGCCTTCCACCCATTTTCTGGCGTTTTAGCGCCAGAATTATTTTTCCCTGGGCTCTTACTGTCCTCAGGTGAATCTTTGGTGGGTTGCTCATTTCTTGAATTTTTGATGCCTTGAGGTGGGGTATTTAATGTTTTCCCACTCCTTAATTGAACTGCTTGGCATTCTTCTGCTATTTGCCTTGATAGCTGCCGCTTTGTTTGCTTAAACTATTTGTCCATATGTATATTAGCTATCCTTGTCTCCTGTAGCCTGTCCTTGAATTCAGCTAGCTGCTTTGTTAGAAAATCCAATTGCTGATTGAATTCAGCAGCTTGTTTTACAGTACTGAATTCAGCAGTTACTGTTTTAACCTCTTCATTCATGGAAGGGTTGCTGCTTAGGTACAGATGCTAATTTCTGGCAACTGTATCAATGAGCTCTTGAGCCTCTTCAATTGTCTTTCTCATATGGATAGATCCACCAGCTGAGTAATCTAGAGACATCTGAGCTTCTTCTGCAAGCCCATAGTAGAAGATGTCTAACTGAACCCACTCTGAAAACATTTCAGAGGGGCATTTTCGTAGCATCTCTCTGTATCTCTCCCAGGCATCATAAAGAGATTCATTATCTTCTTGTTTAAAGCCTTGGATGTCCAGCCTTAGCTGTGTCATCCTTTTTGGAGGAAAATACTGATTCAGGAATTTTTCTGTCAGCTGTTTCCATGTTCTTATGCTGGCCTTAGGTTGGTTATTTAACCACCTCTTAGCTTGATCTTTTACAGCAAATGGAAACAGTAATAGTCTGTAGACATCCTTATCTATTTCCTTATCATGCACTGTGTCAGTAATTTGTAAAAATTGTGCCAGAAACTCTGTAGGTTCTTCCTGTGGAAGACTGGAATACTGACAACTTTGCTGCACCATGATAATGAGCTGAGGATTCAACTCAAAGCTACTAACTCCAATGGAGGGTATGCAGATGCTGCTCCCATATGAAGCAGTAGAGGGGTTAGAATATGACCCCAGAGTCCTCCTGGACTGTTCATTTCCACTTATGTCCATGATGGATAAAGGGATATAACTTGGATTGATTTACCTTTTTATTTATTTTATTTTATTTATTTAAATTTTTTTTAAAATGATTTTCGAAAAAAATGCTTTAAAAATAGAAGGGAAAGATATTTTTGGATGTTTAAGGGAAAAGGGAGAAACAAAAAGATAGCACAGGATTTAAAATTTTTTTAGATCTAATGCTCCTTATTTTTCGAAAATTTTTGGAGGGAAAACGCCAAGGAACACCAAACTTAAAAATTTTAAGATCAAGACACAAGAAAAACTCAAGAACACTAGGGAAGAACACCAAACTTAAAATTTTTTTGAAAACCAAAAGAAATTTTCGAAAATTTTTTTTTTGAAAAATCAACAAGAAAATACCAAACTTAAAGTTTGGCACAGGATTTAATAATAAAAAAAAATATTTTTGAAAAAGATTTTAAAAATATGATAGCCAATTACCATGAACATAAACACCACGTTCTAACTAATTGAGCTATAAATTTAAAGTGTTTTAACAAGGGATAAATAATAAAAGACTCTAAACTAAAAAAGAAAAATTTTTCCTAATCTAAGTAACAAAATGAACCGTTAGTTGTCCAAACACGAACAATCTCCGGCAACGGCGCCAAAAACTTGGTGCACGAATTGTGAATCACACTTTTCACAACGCGTACCACTAACCAGCAAGTGCACTGGGTCGTCCAAGTAATACCTTACGTGAGTAAGGGTCGAATCCCACGGAGATTGTTGGTTTGAAGCAATCTATGGTTATCTTGTAAATCTTAGTCAGGAAGTCAATTATGTTTATCAGTTGAATTGCGAATAACCAAGAGAGCATAAATTAAAGGTTACTTGTTGTGCAGTAATGGAGAATATGTTGGAGTTTTGGAGATGCTTTGTCTTCTGAATCTCTGCTTTCCTCTGTCTTCTGATTCACGCACGCATGTCCTCCTATGGCAAGCTGTGTGCTGGTGGATCACCGTTGTCAATGGCTACCTTCCATCCTTCCAGTGAAAACTACGCTCACGCGCTCTGTCACAGCACGGCTAATCACCGGTTGGTTCTCGATCCGGTTGGAATAGGATTTACTATCCTTTTGCGTCCGTCACTAACGCCCAGCCTTCAGGAGTTTGAAGCTCGTCACAGTCATTCAATCCTTGAATCCTACTCGGAATACCACAGACAAGGTTTAGACTTTCTGGATTCTCATGAATGCCGCCATCAGTTCTAGCTTATACCACGGAGATTCTGATTAAGGAATCTAAGAGATACTCATTCAATCGTATATAGAACGGAGGTGGTTGTCAGGCACACGTTCATGATTTGAGGAAGGTGATGAGTGTCACAGATCATCACCTCCATCACAGTTAAGCACGAATGAACATCTTAGATAGGAACAAGCGTGGTTGAATGGAAAACAGAAATACTTGCATTAATTCATCGAGACACAGCAGAGCTCCTCACCCCCCAACAATGGGGTTTAGAGACTCATGCCGTCAGAGAATACAAAGTTTTGATCTAAAATGTCATGAGGTACAAAATAAGTCTCTAAAAGTTGTTTAAATACTAAACTAGTAGCCTAGGGTTACAAAATATGAGTAGACTATGATAGATGATGCAGAGATCCACTTCTGGGGCCCACTTGGTGTGTGCTGGGCTGAGACTTAAGCAATTCACGTGCAGAGGCCATTTGTGGAGTTGAACGCCAGTTTTTATGCCAGTTTGGGCGTTCAACTCCAGCTTTTGATCCTTTTCTGGCGCTGGACGCCAGAATTGGGCAGAGAACTGGCGTTGAACGCCAGTTTACGTCGTCTATCCTTGTGCAAAGTATGGACTATTATATATTGCTGGAAAGCCCTGGATGTCTACTTTGCGTAATTGGAAGCATGCCATTTCGAGTTCTGTAGCTCCAGAAAATCCACTTTGAGTGCAGGGAGGTCAGAATCCAACAGCATCAGCAGTCCTTTTTCAGCCTGAATCAGATTTTTGCTCAGCTCCTTCAATTTCAGCCAGAAAAATACCTGAAATTACAGAAAAACACACAACTCATAGTAAAGTCCAGAAATATGAATTTTTTCCTAAAAACTAATGGAAATAAACTAAAAACTAACTAAAACATACTCAAAACTATATGAAATTAACCCCAAAAAGCGTATAAAATATCCGCTCATCAGGCCTCCACAAGATGATGGGCGTGTTAGGGTCTTCCTCCATATCCAGGATGACAAAATCAGCTGGGAGAAGGAATTTCCCCACTTTTACCAGCACATTCTCTACAACTCCAAGTGCTTGCTGAATGGACTTGTCAGTCATTTGAAGAAGTATTTGTGTGGACTTCAGCTCGAAAATTTGGAGTTTCCTCATTAGAGACAAAGTCATCAAGTTTATGCTTGCACCAAGATCACAGAATGACTTCTCAATTGTTATGTTTCCTATGGTGCAAGATATATAAAAACTCCTAGGATCATCTTTCTTCTCTGGCAACTCTCTTTGGAGAATAGCACTACATTCCATTGTCATCTCAACAATTTGTCCTTCTTTTAGGGACTTTTTCTTTGTCAGCACTTCCTTCATAAATTTGGCATACACTAGCATCTGTTCAAGTGCTTCTAAGAGAGGAATATTGATGCTGAGTGTCTTGAATATGTCCAGGAACTTTGAGTATTGCTTATCCTCGTTTTCTTTTTTGAACCTCTAAGGGTATGGAAGTTTGGGGACATATGGCTTCACCCCTTCCTTTTTCTCTTGTAGCTGTGGCTCAAGGATGTTCTTGTCTCTCTTTGAGCTTTTTGCATTCTTGGTCTTTCTATCCTCTTCTGTTCTCTCTTCTGTCTCTTCTTGTGGAACTTCTCTATTGTGTTCTTCCTGATTGATGGCTTTCTTCTCCCCAGTCTTCTCACTTCCCAGTTTGATTGCCTTGCACTCCTCCCACTCTGTAGCTTTTTCTTTGTCCCTTGGATGGTCTTGAGTGGCACTAGAGGATGCATTTGATTGCTTCTCACCTATCTCTGCAATTCGTTTAGCCATTTATTCCATATGCCTCTCAAGATTTCTGATTGAAGTTTCTTGGTTTTTGATTGAAGCTTCTTGGTTTTTGCTTATTATGGCTTGATCTTTTCTTGCTGCTTCTTGATCTTGTCTGGCTATCTCTTGAGTTTTGATGAGTTTCTCCATTAATATCTCTAGACTAGAGATTCTTTGAGAGTCTGGATTTGGTTGTGGTTGTGTGAGATGAGATGGTTGTTGCTGGAGATTGTTTGAACCATGTGCGGGGGTATTTTGTGGATGGAATGTGGATGCGGAAAAGTTATTCTGGTGGTTTTGTGAGTTGTTATGGGGTTGGTGATATGTGTTTTGTGGGTTTTTGAGTTGGTTAGTATTATTGGATGAATGACTTTGGTTGTTTGTGTTGCTGAGGCTGCCAGAGTTGAAGTCCCTTTGTCCTTGATTCTAATGCTCACCCCACCTCGAATTAGAATGAGTCCTCCACGGTGTCTTGTGTGCATCACCATGAAAATTGTGTTGGAACAAACTTGAAGTGTTATTCATGTATTGCACCTGCTCAGGGCTTTGTTGGTCATAATTGAATGTCCCAAAACTTTCTTCAGATTGGTTCCACCCATGTGAAGTTTGAGATTGGCATTGTGTGTTTACTGCAGCACTTTGCATTCCATCAATTTTCTTGGCCATAATCTCCATATGTTGCTGAATCTATTAATGCATCATCTTGTTGTGAGCTAAGATGGTATCTACACTTTCCAGCTCCAATACTCTCTTTCTTTGAGCTGGTTGGCGTTGCCTTTGATGAGCAAAGAAGTATTGATTATTTGCTATCATATCAATGAGGTTTTGAGCCTCCTCTGCTATCTTCATAAGTTGCAAAGAACCTCCTGCTGAATGATCTAGTGCTTCTTGAGCCTTAAGAGTTAACCCTTCATAGAAATTTTGAAGTATGTCCCATTCATTGAACATTTCAGGGGGACATTTTCTAATCAGGGCCTTGTACCTCTCCCATGCCTCATAGAGAGATTCTGCATCCATCTGTGTGAAGGTTTGCACCTCAGTCTTGAGCCTGATGATCCTTTGATGGGGGTAAAACTTGGCCAAGAATTTATTCACTAGATCCTCCCAGCTAGTGATGCTTCCTTATGGAAAGGTTTCAAGCCATTGAGCAGCCTTGTCCCTCAATAAAAATGGGAACAGCAGCAATTTGTATGTTTTTGGATGCACACCATTGGACTTCACTATATCATAGATCCTCAAGAAAGTGGATAAATGTTGATTTAGATCTTCTATTGGATTTCCTCCATAGGAGCAGTTATTTTGTACCAAGGTGATGAGTTGGGGCTTCCATTCAAAGTTGTTTGCATTGACATTTGGGGTAAGGATGTTACTCCCACAATGCCTAGGATTAGCAAACGTATATAAAGCCAAGACTCTCCTCTGGGGTTGACCATTGTTGTTGGCTACTCCCACTAGTGGATTTGTTGGATTCTCCTCCATTTCTTGGTACTCTTCTTCAGAAGTTTTCAGAGTGGAGACCTTTCTCCTTGCTTCTGTCATACTACCAAAACAACAAGAACACACAGAAAACTAGAAAACAAGAGTGATTCACTCTACTCCTAGAGTGAGGTTAAGGTTAGTTTAAACAAAAATTCAAACCGTTAGTGTGCTTGTTAGAAACAAAGACAATAAACAAAAATAAAGAAAAAGTGCTTAATCTAGACCACCACCTTACTTATTCATTGTCAATCTAATCAATCCTCGGCAATAGCGCCAAAAACTTGATGGGTTGGAAACGAAATTACAACACCTAATCTCACTGGCAAGTGTACCGGGTCGCATCAAGTAGTAATAACTTTCATGAGCGAGGTCGATCCCACAGGAACTGAAGGATTGAGAAATTTTAATTAGGTGGTTGATTTAGTCAAGCAAACAAGTGTTGATGTGAGTGATTTGTATTCAACAGAAGCTAAATTGCATGAAATTTAAAGGGAGATGGGTAATTGACTATAAATTAAATGGCAAAGGAAATAAAGAAGTTGAATCTTAAAGTGCAAGTAATGTAAATGACAGAAGCTTAGATTGCAATAAATGTAAATAGCTGAAACTTAGAGTGCAAGAAATATAAATTGCTTAAATCATAAAGGGTTTAGGGAGTTGGGATTTCAGAAATTAAACAAGAGAAAGTAAATGACATTTAACAGAGAAGTAAAAGATGAATTAAAGAGTAGCAGATCTAAACAGAAAAGAAAAATTTCTTGAAGAAGCAAAACAGAAAGTAAATGTAGTTCAAATGCATAAACTAACAGAGAAATTGAAGATCTCAGGGGTTGAAGGAGACTAGATAACAAGTCTAGATCTCAATTCCTTCCTTGATCCAATATGAGAATAATTGCAGAAGAAGTAAAAGTTGAAAGCAGTAAAGTAACCTCAGATCCAAATTCACAATTCTTGAATTATGCAGAAAAATGAACACAGAGAGATCTCAGATCAAGATTGAAACAGAATTCCTTCAATTCTCAATCCAAGATTCAAAACAAAGAGTGAAGAATGTAGAAAAGAAAATCCCAGAGGAAGAGAACTCAATTCTCTATCCTAATTCCCTAATCCAAAGCTCAGAGTCTGAAGAATGAAAAATCAAAATAAAAGTGAGCTAAAAAAAAGAAAAGTAAAGTCCTCTCTAACTCAAACTAGCTTCTATTTATACACTTCCTATTTTTGGATTTTAGAATTTGGAGTGGGCTTTTTAATTTTTTTTGAAGAATTGGATTTTATTTTATTTTTAGACTCAAAATTGAGTCATGGTGCACTCCCAAGGCACGACTCAGTTAATTAACACAACTGAGCGCCCAAACTTGCTTTGTCTTGCCCAATTTGGTGCGCCAGCCCCTTGTCCGTGTCACACTTCAATAGAGCTCAGTTGGAAGAACTAAGCTCTCCATCTTGTCCTTGGTGTGCGCATGATTAGCTCCTTGGCGTGCCACAATGTGAAGAGTGGGAGGGGGGAGTAGCGCTCAGTTGGGAAAGTGAACTGAGCTTCCCTTTTTTCTTGTGTAGCGCTCCTCCTTTGAGTGTGACGCCTTGAGTTCGAACCTTGGGGGAGCCATTTTGGCTCATTTTCTTTGCACAAAGATTAGCGCTCCTCCCTTGTTCTGCATGGAGCTCCCAGGTTCGAATCCTTGCCAAATCATTTTGGCCTATTTTCCTTGCAAGCTTTGTAGCTTGAGGTCCCTTGTTCGAATCTTGAGGGATGCAATTTGGCCAATTTTTGCTTGCTTTCCTTGCAAGGAGCATTCCTTGCTTCCCTTGGGTCATGAGTTCGAGACTTGGTGGCTTCATTCCTTGGAATTGTGCCTTGAATTTATTTTGGAGAAGCCCCGATAAAGTTAACTCAGTGAATCGAGCTTTATGCTTTTGCCTTGCTCTCTTGGATGCTCGGTTAACTAAGTTAACTTAGCTTTATGCATTGCTTCCTTTTTGGTTCCTTGTGAAGCTCGGTTCACTCACCCAACTCAGCTTCCTTGCTGATGCCACGCTTTTCTTCTCCTTTGGCTACGCTTTTTGTTTCCTTTGGGCACGCTCCTTAGGCCACGCTTTTCTTATTTTTTCTCTTTTCTTCACCTACAAGTAATCAAAACAACCAATCAAAGTATCACCAAATTCACAAGGTTTAAAGTTTATTCAAAATTCAATTAATTCTAGCTTAAACCTCATGATTTTGTGTCAATTAAAGGGTGGTTGATTGATTTAACCAATTCATGCAAATCCACTCCAAATCACTTACTTATAGTGCAAGAAAGTGCATAAAACCTAATAAAACAAGTGAAAAATGCTTGAAAAGCTAGCATAAGATGACTTGTCATCACAACACCAAACTTAAACCTTGCTTGTCCCCAAGCAAGCACTACACATAAGAGAAAATGAAATGAAACAGAGAAGTATGCATGTCCTTATTTAGCAGATAGTTGAACTTGGTTCATGGGGTTTTATGCAGACAATGATAGCTCATTTATTACTTGCTGTTATATAAGAAATGTTTCCTCAAAGGTTCATTAAGGGTGCTGCTATAATGCTTTGCTTTTGCTTGATCCCTTGCTAGCTTTTCCTTCTTGATTTTGCCTAGAGAGCTTATTACTCCTTGAAGGCTTGGTGGCAAATGTTACAGCAGCCTTTGGCTTTGTTTTGCTCAACATTTCTTCACCACAGACACATGGCTCACCCTTTTTTTTCTAGGAATATTTATGCCCAGTATCTCTTTGGATCACTAAATGTTTTGTAACTAGGTTGCTCTTGATAGTGGACTTTTGGTTGGCAATCCCAAATCAGTTGATCTAAGTGGCCAAGTTTCAAAATACTCCTCAGAACCTACTTGTCCAAGCATTTCCTAGTACAAAAAATACCACAGGCATATGTCCTAGGGTCCAAGCTATTGGTGTCTAGCCTTATTGTTTGTTTCTTTGCCAATTCTTGGCTTTTCTCTTTCTTTTTCTTTTTATTTTGATTCATTCTCAAGGAACTTTCATTAATTGACAAATTATAGCAGCAAACTAGCTCATACTTCAAGGAACATGTCATCATGCAGCATTTATTTCATGGGCTATTCATTAAATCAAACAAATGCCACAACTAACTTTCATCCTAACTTCTGCAACATTGAACATTCACTTTTCTAAATCAAACATTTTTCTCTTTTATTTAAGCAGCAAGGAACAAAACAAAATTCAAGCCACTGATGGATGACAAACATAATGCAATTCCAAGCAAGAACTCTTATTAAAGCATGAAAATGTAAAACATTAAAGAATTGGAGGCATTTCATGTTTCAGACATGCATCTTCCTTATTTAATTAAGAACCATGAAAAGAACTTCACCACCTCTAGTCGTCAGGCATTTCCCTTCTGCTGGATTCTCCCTTCTTCTTCCTCTTCTTGGTGTAATCTTGAGGCTTTTCACGAGGGCACCTCCTATCCCAAATAGAGTTTGTCAGATCTGAGAGTCCAGCCTCCTCTAATCCATTCCGCATACGTGCTGAGTTCTTCTGGGTTCTTGCTCTCTGACGGTTCACTAACTCTTGGCATTGCTCAAATGGCTTGATCTATGGATCCAATGCTGGCATGCTATAGGTCAGATAATCCAACTTTGCCTGAGTGTCTTCATCATGCTCTATTCTATCTACATGCCTGTTCTCTCCAATGGTATGATATACGTTCTTCCACTAATATAAGTTATGAGTATACTCCCCATACTTGGCTTGACTCAAGGACAATCTATTGTATGACTCTTGAAAATCTGCTGCTTGTTCTTTTTGCCCCTCAAGAATCTTTGTTTAGAATTCTTATTGTTGAGCCATCATTTGTTGCTGCCAGCTCTCTTGTCGCTCCTCCATTTGGCGCTGCCAATTCTCTCTTCCTTCTCTATCCTTCATGTACTGCTCCTGTTGTTGTAAATATAGCTCTTGTTGCCTTGAATACTGCTCTTGATGTTGCTCCTATGCCTTTATGAAATTTTGAGACATTTCCTCAATTGTTCTCTGCATTTGACTCAAGTCAAATGCATCAAAAACTTGCTCTTCCCTCCTTTGTGATCTTCTTCTTCTGTGAGTTCTTTCTTCCTCTTGATCATTCTCTTCCTCTTCATTGAGACCTTCCATTTTTTTCTTTGTGATTCCTCTGGTTCCTCTCACTTTCTCTGTGTCTTCATCTTCAAAGAGCACCCCAGCTTTGTTACACAACCTTTGAATAGTGCTTGGGTGTCCAAGCCTACCCGATTTGCTTGTGTCTTCAGCCATCTCCTGAATACTGTCTGCTATGAGTTGGGAGAGGTTGATTTCTCCTCCATGAAAGATGTAGTACGTCAAGAGGGCTCTCTTGATTATGACCGATGAGGTGTTTGCAGTAGGGAGTATTGATCCCTTTACTATCTCATACCACCCCTTAGCCTCAGGTGTGAGATCTAATCTTCTCAGACAGCTTGGGGTTCCCTTTGAATCTCTTTCCCAGTCTCTACCTTCAATACATAACCCCTTCAATATTTCATCATGGTCATTATCACCACACAATCTGTCTTCAAAGCTAAGCTCTTCATAGGTGATGGTTCTCAACTTTAGGGCTCTCGTAATTGATGGTGGACTAAAATCCACCTCAACACCTCTGACATAACTTTTAAAAAGGGGGCTATCCTCGTTGTCTTTCACAGTATTGGTGTAAAATTCCCTTATCATAACTGCACTAATCTCAGTGAGAGGATGGCATAGAAGCTCCCACCTCTTTTCCCTGGTGATTTGTCTCATGATGGGATACTCCTCTTCCCTCAGCTCGAAGCCCATCTCAGGAATGACATGCTTTGTTTTCATGAGCCTATGGTAGCTTGCTTCATGAAACTGGGATTTAAATTTCTTTGTATTAAAGGTTGGAGGTTCGGCCACTATTGGTTCTTTTCCTTTTCTTCTACTAGATGAGGCCATGAATTTGGATAGAGAATAAGAGAAAGGCGGGTTGTGTTTGGGGTGAGGTTCGGTTTTGTTGTGAAAGGAATGGAGGACAACTAAATTAAGCTACTGTTGGGTGAGAGATAGTTGCTTGGACGTGTTTGGAGTGGGAGAAGGGTGAAGCTAAGGTTTACAAGTGAAGGTAGCTTGTATTAATGTGTAAGCCATGTTGTGTTAAAAGCTATTTATAGACAAGGCTTTCAAATTTTCTAACAAAACCACAAGGGAGGAGGGAGTTCGGTTGACTTAAAGGAAGGGTGGAGATTGAGCAAAGCATCATGGGAAACTCATGAGATGAACGACTTACATGCATAGTTGAGGGTTGACAAGGATTCCTTCCCCATTGGTTGCATGAGGTTCGGCTTCCAAGGGTGCATGCATGCAGATTTTGTTTTTCAAGGGGCACACTTCTCTAAGCACATGTGATCACCCTCCCTTGCATTGTCATAGCCGTGACTTCCTCCTTTTTTTTTCTTCTCAATCTTCTTTTTCCTATTCAATTAAATCAACAAAATAGTGAGCATTGGGAGTGAAAGTGGCACGGTGGTGTGGTGAATAGAATTTACACAACTCAACATGTTCCTTAGTCATAAATAACCAATTGTGCTCCTTAGATAGTGAACCAAAATTTGGTGGACACCAAACTTGTTCTTTGCTAAGGAATTAATGTAAAATGCAAATAATTCATCACAGTTGGTACATTCATCATAAGGAACATTTTATTTTCTATCATAAACTCCTAAAATGAAACAATGTATGATCCATCTATCTATAAATCTAATCATATGAACAATATTGATTTCTCTGCACTTCAATGCATGGACAGACACCAAACTTAATGTTTGGCTATATACTTTATCAAAATGAATAAGTATATAGTCTACGCAAGTTTGAGAAGCTATTTTGGAGTGCCTGCAGGTACACCAAACTTAGAAATCTAGCATATGCTTCAAGACAGTGCATGCAATTATCAGATATATTCATGAGGATTCAAATTCATGCTAGAGGGATCATTGATTATTGGATTTGAAACAAGACAAGAATCTTAAATCATGGGCTGCCTCCCATGTGGCGCTAGTTTATTGTCATTAGCTTGACATTGGCCCCTTATTAGGGTGGTCGATGGCTGTAATGTCTCAGCTTGTCTCCCCTCACTTTGAGCTTCCTTCCAGTGCCTTTATGTTCAATTTCTGCGTGCTCCACTGAGAGTATCCAGCTGATAGTGTAGTAGTCATCAGCTTGTTGGTTTGTTCCCAACTGTTGGTAGATTAACTGTACTTTATTTCCCTTTGAGAATCCCTCAGTTGGGACCTTTTTGTTCTTCCACCCCTTTTGAGCCTTTTTCCTGCTTTTCTTTCTTCTTTGTGTTAATCTTTCTTCTTTGACAGTGGATTATATTTTGGGACTTTCCTTTCCAGTGATTAACACTTCAATTTCTTCTAGCTTTTCCTCGCTACTTTGCTCAGTCTCCTTTTCTTCTTGTTCTGCCTTGTTACTTGTTTCTTGCTTTGGAAGGGGATTAATGGGTGTCCTGTTGGTTTCTTCCATCCACTGCAAGTCTTCTCTGTTGCTCTCCATGCATTCTTTCTTTTTATTATAGTGCTACATTTCTGGAAAGACATTTAGAGTAATGCTTTCATCATGCATTCTCAGAGTCAATTCCCCTTGTTCCATATCTATAATAGCCCTTGCTGTAGCCAAGAATGGTCTTCCTAGTATGATGGAATCACTTCCTTCCTTATCTAGGTCTAGAATCACAAAGTCTGCAGGGAATATAAACTTATCCACTTTGACCAAAAGGTTTTCAACCACACCTTTGGGAAACACCACAGACTTGTCCACTAGCTCTAGTGACATCTGTATGGGCTTTACCTCCTTTATGCATAGCCTTTTCATCAGAGAAGAGGGCATTATATTGATACTAGCTCCTAAGTCACACATTGCTTTATTAATACTTAGGTTGCCAATGGTGCACGGTAAGAAAAAGCTTCTAGGGTCCTCAAGTTTTGGAGGAAGCCCCTGCTGGATTAATGCACTACATTCTTCAGTGAGCAATATAGTTTCCTTATCTTGTCAACTTCTCTTTTTATTGATAAGCTCCTTCAAGAACTTTGCATATAGAGGTATCTACTCTAATGCCTCAGCTAGAGGGATAATGATCTCTAATTTCTTGAAAACTTCAAGGAATTTAGGAAAGTGTTAGTCCTTAGTCTCCTTGTTGAACCTTTGAGGATATGGCAAGAGAGGTGTGAAAGTCTTCTCCACTTGCTTGTGTTCTTGAGATGGTTCTTCCATTATCTGCTTCCTTTTTCTTGAGATTTGTGGCTGCTTCTCTCCCTCTTCAGGCTTCTCTTGGTCATCCTTCTCTTTGAGCTTCTCTGAAGTTTGCTTGCTTGTTGTTACTTCTTTGTTGTTGGCTTCCTCTTTCTCTGTTGGCTTTATGTTGCTTTCCATAGGCTTCTTGGTTGCCTCCTTGTCATTCACCAAGGTTCTCCCACTCCTTAGCTGTATGGCTTTGCACTCTTCTTTAGGATTTGGAATGGTGTCACTTGTGAGTGAGCTTGATGGCCTTTCAATCACAGTTTGCTTGGAAAGCTATCCAATCTGCCTTTCTATGTTTCTTATGGAAGCTTGTTCTTGTTTGTGAGTTCTTGCTGTTTCATCATTTTCTCCATCAATATCTCCAAGTTGGAGATTCTCTGAATGTCTTGTGGGATTTGTGGTTGGTTGTGGGCTGTTGAGGGGGGATGATAGTTGTTGTGGTTGGTGGCTGGGTTATTAGATGGATGATCGTTGGAATTGGGGTAGTTATTTTGGGGTTTTCTATATGAATTTTGGTTATTGTTCTGCTGGTTGTAGTTCTGGTTGTTTCTCGAGCTGTTTTGGCTTGAATTTCTTTGCCATGGTTGCTGGTTCTGGTTGTGGCTATCTCCCCATCTAAGATTTGGGTGGTTCTTCCAAGATAGGTTATAAGTGTCACCATAAACCTCACTTTGTCCAAAACCTTGATTGTGCATGTAATTCACTTGTTCTTGCTGTTGATCTTCACAAACTTCTTTACTTTGACCCTATGTGGTTGATGGTTGGCTTGTATTTACTGCTGCAACTTGGAGGCTATCAATCCTCTTGGCCATTTGCTCAAATTGTTGCTGAATTTGCTGCTGCATCATTTTGTTTTGAGCTAGGATTGAGTCCACTCCTTCCAACTCCAGCACTCCTTTCCTTTGTGATGGTTGGTGTTGCCTTTGATGAGCAAAGAAATATTGGTTGTTAGCCACCATATCAATAAGATTTTGGGCCTCATCTGCAGTTTTCATCAATTGTAAGGAGCCCCCCGCTGAGTAATCTAGTGCCTCCTGAGCTTTTAATGTCAAGCCTTCATAAAAATTCTGCAATATGTCCCATTTATTGAACATTTCAGGGGGACACTTCCTTATTAGAGCCTTATATCTCTCATGCCTCATAGAGAAGTTCATCATCTATCTTTGTGAATGTTTGTACTTCAGTCTTCAATCTAATAATCCTTTGAGGTGGGTAAAATTTGGCAAGGAACTTGCTCACTAGATCCTCCCAATTGTTGATTCTATCTCTTGAAAATGACTCCAACCATTGAGTAGCTTTGTCTTTGAGGGAAAATGGAAATAACAGCAGCTTGTAGATGTCAGGATGCACACCATTGGTTTTGACAGTATCACAAATCCTCAGAAAAGTAGATAAGTGTTGGTTTGGATCTTCAAGTGGCCCTCCTCCATAGGAGCAGTTGTTTTGAACCAAGGTGATGAGTTGTGGCTTTAGTTCAAAGTTGTTTGCATTGAGATTTGGGGTGAGGATGCTACTCCCACAATGCCTTGGGTTAGCAAACATGTAAGAAGCCAAAACTCTTCTCTGAGGTGGATTGTTGTTGTTGGCCACTCCCTCTTGATTGGCATTGGAAGTGTTGCCTTCCCTTTCTTGGTATTCTTCCTCAAGAACTTCTTCACCAATGACTCCCTTCCCTCTGGCTTCTCTTCGTATCCTTCTCAAAGTTCTCTCGTCAAGATCACCAGAGTTTGGAACTTCTCTTCCTGCCTCTGTCATACAAACAAAGCACATGAAACAAAAAACCAGAAAACCAGTAACACCTCACTCTATTGCTAGAGTGAGGTTTTGGGATAGCTTAAGCAAAAATTCAAATAGTTAGTGTGTTAGTTAAAAATTAAAGAAGAAGAAAAGAAAAAGTGCTGGATCTAGACCACCACCTTCCTTAATCATTGTCAATCTATTCAATCCCCGGCAATGGCACCAAAAACTTGATGTGTGGAAAACGATCCAACACAAAACTCACCGGCAAGTGTACCGGGTCGCATCAAGAAGTAATAACTCACATGAGTGAGGTCGATCCCACAGGGACTGAAGGATTGAGCAATTTTAGTTAGGTGGTTGATTTAGTCAAGCAAACAAGTGTTGATGTGAGTGATTTGTATTCAACAGAAGCTAAATTGCATGAAATTTAAAGGGAGATGGGTAATTGACTGTAAATTAAATGGCAAAGGAAATAAAGAAGCTGAATCTTAAAGTACAAGTAATGTACATGACAGAAGCTTAGATTGCAAGAAATGTAAATAGCTGAAATTTAGAGTGCAAAAAATGTAAATTGCTTAAATCATAAAGGGTTTAGGGAGTTGGGATTTCAGAAATTAAACAAGAGAAAGTAAATGGCATTTAACAGAGAAGTAAAATATGAATTAAAGAGTAGCAGATCTAAACAGAAAAGAAAAATTTCTTGAAGAAGCAAAACAAAAAGTAAATGTAGCTCAAATGCATAAACTAACAGAAAAATTGAAGATCTCAGGGGTTGAAGGAGACTAGATAACATGTCTAGATCTCAATTCCTTCCTTGATCCAATATGAGAATAATTGCAGAAGAAGTAAAAGTTGAAAGTAGTAAAGTAACCTCAGATCTAAATTCACAATTCTTGAATTATGCAGAAAAATGAACAAAGAGAGATCTCAGATCAAGATTGAAACAGAATTCCTTCAATTCTCAATCCAAGATTCAAAACAAAGAGTGAAGAATGTAGAAAAGAAAATTCCAGAGGAAGAGAACTCAATTCTCTATCCTAATTCCCTAATCTAAAGCTCAGAGTCTGAAGAATGAAAAATCAAAATAAAAGTGAGCTAAAAAAAAGAAAAGTCCTCTAATTCTCAAACTAGCTTCTATTTATACACTTCGTATTTTTGGATTTTAGAATTTGGAGTGGGTTTTTTAATTTTGTGAATAATTGGATTTTATTTTATTTTTAGACTCAAAATTGAGTCATGGTGCACTCCCAGGGCATGGCTCAGTTGTGAAAGTTAACTGAGCGCCCAAATTTGTCTTTGGCACTTCCTTGCGCGCACCAAACCTTGTTTGCCTTGCAATTTTGTTGCGCATGACAAGCCTTGGTGCAGCCTCCTAGCGTGCCTTGCTTGCTACAATTCGAAGAGTGCAGCGCTTAGTTGAAAAAGTGAACTGAGCGCCCTTGTGCACATAGAAGGGTCCTCTCTTCGATCCTTGGTGGGAGCAATTCAGCTCCAATTTTCCTTGTGAAGAAAACAAAGGTAAAGCTTAGTTGGAAAAGTTAACTGAGCTCCCTTTATATTCCTTGTGTAGCGCTCCACCTTTGAGTGTGAGGCCTTGAGTTCGAACCTTGAGGAAGGCTTTTTAGCCCAAATGTGAGGATTAACCAAAGGTAGCGCTCCTCAAGCTCCTTGGTTCGAATCCTTGCCAAATCATTTTGGCCTATTTTCCTTGCAATTCTTGTAGCTTGAGGTCCCTTGTTCGAATCTTGAGGGATGAAATTTGGCCAATTTTGGCTTGTTTTCCTTGCAAGGAGCGTTCCTTGGTTCCTTAGGTCATGGGTTCGAGAGTTGGTAGCTTCATTCCTTGGAATTGTGCCTTAAATTTATTTTGGAGAAGCCCCGATAAAGTTAACTTAGTGAACTGAGCTTTATGCTTTTGCCTTGCTCTCTTGGATGCTCGGTTAACTAAGTTAACTTAGCTTTATGCCTTGCTTCCTTTTTGGTTCCTTGTGAAGCATGGTTCACTCACCCAACTCAGCTTCCTTGCTAATGCCACACTTTTCTTCTCCTTTGGCTACGCTTCTTGTTTCCTTTGGGCACGCTCCTTAGGCCACGCTTTTCTTATTTTTTTTTTCTTTTCTTCACCTACAAGTAATCAAAACAACCAATCAAAGTATCACCAAATTCACAAGGTTTAAAGTTCATTCAAAATTCAATAAATTCTAGCTTAAACCTCATGATTTTGTGTCAATTAAAGGGTGGTTGATTAATTTAACCAATTCATGAAAATCCACTCCAAATTACTTACTTATAATGCAAGAAAGTGCATAAAACCTAATGAAACAAGTGAAACATGCTTGAAAAGCTAGCATAAGATGACTTGTCATCATAAGATAGTTACTAGGTTATGGATTAGAGAGAACTTATGTTGGATATAATGATGTGTGGAGAATTAAGATGCTTAGCGAGTTCTTATTATAATGCATTGTATTTATTTGACACTTTTACCGTACTGAAAACCCATGGGCCGGGGGTTCTCATTCCGTATATATTCTTTATTTTTCAAATGCAGGTCCTGATGCTCCAACAGTGAGCTAGATTCGTCTGGATGGCGGTGAAGTTTAGTGATCCTGTTTTGTACTTTTAGAATCTCTCATTTTTATTATGAAATACCTTCAATATGATGTATGTAAATATTTAATTTGTATCTTGCATATAGAGGTGATGATGTATCTTTGGGAGAGATAGGAAATACCGTTGTCAAACTGGTTTTAATTTCTGTACCCTAGTCGGTCTAAACTTCGCAGGTCACGACTAGTGGTTATTTACTTATGACCTTATCATATTGTCCTTATCTTATTCTTATCGCTTTTTGAACATGTTTTACCTTTCGTCTGTTGTCTATATACGAGGGTGTCATTCGTTTGCGATTTTATTTTATTTCTTTTCAACCTTTTTGTTTACTAATTCTTTCATTTAAACATAGATATATACTTACTATTATTCCACCTTGAGTCGTACCACTGTAATATCGTTGACTTTTTACTTGAGCATAAGGATATGTATATTAGGGTGGTATACTAGTCCTGCTGAGGCGGCGGACTAAGCGGTGACGTCGGTACCCCTTTAGCAGCACCGCTGCCACCAGCAATGGCGCTGCCACTAGCCCACATCTGATATTGATACACCAGCATTTGTTGCTCCATCTGCTGAAGTCACTCTAGCTCTTGCTTCCACTCTAGCCTGAGAGATTCTTTATCTGACACGCGTGTGAGGATATCGTGATACCTCTCCTCAGACTGCTGCAACTACTAAGCCTTTTGCTGAAGACTCTGAGCGAGCTCCAGCACCTGCTCCCTCAAATCAACACCGTCCTCAGGATCGACAAGCCAGTTGGTGATAGAGGTGGATGAAGGTCTCAATGTAAAGGTACAGAGGTTGTCGATGAAGAACGATACCAGTCCGTAGATGTGATGCTTGTACGACTTATTTGCAGTTTCATGCCAAACCGAGTCAGGATCAACTTCTGATGCAATGGAGTTGTTGCCGTCATCTTTAGTCTGTTGAGATTACTGGGTTGCAGCCTCCAATCTTTACTTGTAGGAGTCCTGTACATGTTATGATTAGGACTGCAGCTAATTGAATATTTTATACCACATGATGTTTTCTCACATAATAATCTGCAGATAGCTAATAAGCAAATCTCTCCTTGTTCTCCTTCAAGGTGTAAGTATACTTGAAGCTCTCCACCATCGTTGCATTGATGTGAATTTTCAAAATCACAAACTATTGATAAGTGTAATGGATCATTCCAGGTAATACTACGAGAGTGGGTTATCGTTCTCACGAGAATTAATGGATTAAGAAAGAAATAGTCATTTAATTATTCTAGTCAGACAAGCACAAACTTTGGGTTTCAATACCAAATACCATGAAACAGAGAATTAAACAAGAGCAAACTAAAATTGGTTGAGAAAGTAATATGATTAAGAGAGTTAAGGTTTCAGAGATATTGAAACTTCTGAAAAAACGTTTTGACTTTTCACCTTGATCAAGCAATAATGTATTTATGGCAAATCATTAGTAATCAAACTCCAATTCCTTTGTAATTTAATTTCTCTATTCCTAATAAATTATCAATTCCTTGGTTAATTCATTGAGATAAGAGGTTAAGTGCTTTCACTGATTCAAAAACCATATAATTCTCAGGAACCAAACTTGGTTGATTTGATGTCAGTTATCAAATCCAAATCCAAATCCAAAACCTAAGAACCATGAGAAGAAGTTTTTAAGCTTAATTCAATTAATTCACTTTTCCAAGATATTAAGAGAATTCAAGTCAGAAGAGAATTGTTTCCCATCATATTCAAATCCTTTAAATGAAGAACAAAAACTTTTTCTTAGAAAAATATCAATGTCATTAATCAAGATAGAAAAGCTATAACATTAGTCTATGGGAATCAACAGATCTCCTAACCTTAACTAAGGAGATTAGTGACTCATGCTTCAATGTAAATAAAAAACTCGAAATAAGAAACGGCCAAAAGGTCCCGAGCTTAGTTTTTTAGAATCCTTATATACTAAGACTTTAAAAATAAACCTAAGCATTAAATGAAAACTTAATTAAAAAAATATAATCAAATCTTCCATAATTAATCTTGCATTCTTCTAGTGTTTCAGGTTCATGATGTGGTGATTCAATCCTTGACTTGGTGGTTCATTATGCGCTTGAGGAGAGCTTTCTATTGACATGTGAACTTGGGCCTTTGGGGGAATGTGGCACGCCAAGGGTTAGGCGTGTTGCATGCCATTCTGTTTTGAGGCCCTGGGAGCAAGCCCTCTGGCGTGTGGCATCCCCAATTCTGCTTCAATTTTAAGCCTCTGGGATTCTAGCTCAGCGTGCGACACCTTGTTCCTCACGTGTGGCATGCCACTCCCTTGGCGTGTTGCATTCCCAAATTACTCTTGGAATCTTCTTTGAAGCCGTGTCAAATTAACACGCCCCATAAGCTTGGCGTATGGCACGCCTTAAATCTTGTCTTCCTGGTAGCTTCTCCTTAGGTGTGTGGCACGCCATTCTTGAGCTTGAATTATCTTGAGTTAGAACTTCTGGAAAGTTGGCCCAACGTGTCACACCCTTGTCTTTAGTGTGTTGTACGTCAGGCTCTTGAATTGTCTTTAATTTCCTTCTTCATTGGGCATATGACATGCCTCTAGATCTGCGTGTTGCATGCCATGTCCAAGGTCACCCCTGGGAGCAAGCCTTTGGGCATGTGGCACGCCCTCCCCCTAGGCGTGTGGCATGCTGCTTGTGTTCTCCAAGTTGCACCATCGAAGGCGTGTCAATGTGACACGCCCCTTTACCCCAGTGTGTGGCATGCCACCACCAAGGCATCTTGGGAAGAGTTAGTTTGGGTTTGTGCCACGCCCTTGAGCATGGCGTGTGTCACACCCCTCTTGATGCTTCAAATGGCTCCTTTGGTTTCTTGGCCCAGCGTGCCATGCCCTCATTGTAGCGTGTGGCACACCTCTCCTCTATTTTGCATGCATAGGAGTGTGGCATGCCAAAGCCTCTCCTCTTTTGCTTATGCTTTACTTTCCTTTTTCCATCATTCTCCTATAATTAACAAGAATTTCAAGCACTCAAAGTACTAATAGGATAACATATGAAAGCATGGAATTATTAAGCAAAAAGTCATCGATTTCACCTAAGAAAAACTCAAGAGAAGTACATAAGATGGTCATGCATCATAACACCAAATTTAAGTTCTTGCTTGTCCTCAAGCAAGCAAAGAATCATGCCTTAACCATCAAAGTTCTCATGCTTAAAATGCAAGGGTGAATGGTAACAATTTTCTATCCTGATTAGATTATGGAACCTTTCCTTGAATTGTCACCTTGAAGCAAGCTTAGTTACTTTTTTTCCATAGTTTATTTTCATTGGGTGCTTTACACTTTGAGTCTAGCTATAACACCCCTCGTGAACGCATGGTTCAAAATTTTTTAAAATTGCGTACGCAAACCACCCATGCGTACGTGAATGTGTTGGACAGAAAGGGGTCTCGCTTACACATGTTAGCTACCGTTTATGCGACGGTACTGAGCAGTGCCATATTCTTGCATACACACGACCTTCCAGTGTACGCATGCATGTAAAATTTGCCAAAAAGTTGATATGTGCAGAGTCTAAGTTTTTTATCAAAACTTCAAACGTGCATAACTTTTTTGTTTAAAATCATTTTTTGTCCGTTCTTCAGACATCACAAACTATTCGGACCCAATTTTCATTTAAGACAATTTTCACAAAATTAGAAGTTGGTTAAAATTTCAATTTTTACCCAATTTACCTCAACACTTTAATTGACCAATTCCTCAATCCATTTCATTCTAAAACACTCCCATTACCATTTTTAAACCTACCAACCATTCAACTATCAACTCCTAACCATTACAAGCCTAACCAAACCAAATTTCAATTCATTCATCATATTCATCATCGATATTCAATATCCAACATATCATCAATTCAATTTCACAATTCTACCACCACTTAAATCATACATTCATATGCATATATTCACTTACTAACCATATCAATCAACCAATTCACATCATTCAAACCTATCCTAAAGTAACTAGCCTAATGTTCACACAACATTATACATTAACTACAAGAAACTGAAATCATGCCTTGGCCGATTTCTCTCCAAGGTCAAACACCTCAAAAACCCTCCTCTTCACAACATTTCAAGTCAACTCAACAAACTTCTAGCCACTAGAGTTTAGTTCCAGACACACCACTTCGCCAATTTGACTTCAATTCACATGAATTCAATCCAATTCCATACAATTTCATGCATAACAACAATTTCAATGCCTAAACATCATAAAATTGGATAATTCAAAGGAAATAGGCGTTTCTCACCTTTGCGCACTGAGTACTTGGATGAAACCTTGCTATATCTCACTAGAGTATCCCTAAACCATCAAAATTATACAATTCTTAATACCCAAAACTAAAATTATAAAATTCAAGGGAGATAAGAACTGGGTAAGAAATTTGAATTTATTACCACTTTGTTTAGATGTATTTGAATAACTCGGAGAGACAATTGTGTGACAACAAATGGTGCGGTAATTGGAGCTTCGGATTGAAAGTTATGGGCAATAGAAGATTGAATTGGAAAATGGAAGTTAGGGTTCTTCACCCAATATCCCTCTCAGCGTGTTTCATTGTGAATAAGGGGGGAAGAGTGGCTGATTAGGATTATAAGGGTTGGGCCTTAGGCCCAGTATAGGACCAGTTCAACCGGTTTAGTCTGTTAGCCCAATTTTGGGCAAAAATCTTTAATATTAGTATTTTAATGCGTATTCTAATTATTTTCATTTACCCAATAATAAATTTTAATTTCTTAAATCTCTTCACTCATAATTAATTGTCTCACTCGTAGTGCTGGACATACTCAAGTCGGTACTGCCGGTTAAATTACCAACATGCATTTTTATGCATTTTTCCGCATAAGATTACATTATCCCACTCAAAAAAATTCACTGAATCCAATTGTCATAGTCAAATTTTCTAACTCCTGAGTCTTGATTTTTGACCCCGTCTGAATGCGTTTTAACTAATTTAATTTAATGATTAATTATCCCATTAACCCTTTTATAATTTTTCCGGATCTTATATCCTACCCACCTAATTAAAAATTTTGTCCTTAAAATTTGGTCCACTACAGAGAATAGATGTGAGTGGTTCTTCTCTTCTCAATGTATCGTATTCTCAAAACTCATTCACTATCAGGATTCAGTCTAAGTTCAGTTCGTCTCGTAATGGACTAACCGTTAGAAGAACATTTTCTTAAAATTTTGGGCTAAACCATCATTAAAGGTCTCTCACCTTCAACTACTCTCACACCATTCGTACTACCATTCTTCAACATCAATTCAAATACCTATTCACATCCTTCATTCTCATACACAATGTTATAAACTTAACCGAATTCAAGCCTACGTCGTATTCATCCATTTCACTCTTAGCTTCTTCGAGGTTTCTCTCGATAGCTAACCAAATATCAAGTTCACCTCACACTTCATAAAACTTTCTAACCTTTCAAGGGTTCCATCTAAATCAAATCCATCTCAAATCCTTTTCAACTATCTCAAACACACTCACACTTTCCATTCCTCGATCTTTCGTCAATCCTCGAAATAATCTCATATCCCAAGACTCTTTTCTCACATCACTACAACTCTAAAGCCACCAAAATCAATGCGCTTTCATAGCGGTACTCTGATTGTACGTCACTAAGAACTTAATCATTCACTTGCTTCTACCAAACCTCACCTTGAATCCTTTTAGCTCTCTAACTAAATGCCATAGATCTTTACTTTTAGCTACATGAGTTCCATAGCAGCAGCCGTATCCTCTATAGCGGCCATAAAATCAATGGTATTACCTCACTCGCATCCACGACATGCCATTTGTTTACCCAATTTATCTCAACTCTTTAGATGACTGATTTCTCAATCTATTTCATTCCAAAATACTCCCATTACCATTTTTAAACCTAGAAACCATTCATCTATCAACTCCTAACCATTACAAGCTGATGGGTTGAAAATGAATTCCAACACAAAATTTACCGGCAAGTGTACTGGGTCGCATCAAGTAGAAATTACTCACGAGTGAGGTCGATCCCACAGGGATTGATGGATTGAGCAATTTTAGTTAGGTGATGAATTTAGATAAGGAAATAGTTGATGATTTGAGTGAAACTTGAATAACATAAGCTAAATTACATGAAAATAAAAGGGAGAGGGGAAATTGATAGAAAACTAAAGTGCAGAAGAGTAAATTGCTTGAAAATTAAAGTGCAAGAAAGTAAAAAAGCTGAATCTTAAAGTGCAAGTAATGTAAATGACTAAAGCTTAGATTTCAAGAATTGTAAATAGCTGAAGCTTAGAGTGCAAGAAATATAAATTGCTTGAATGGTAAACGGATGTGGGAGCTGGGATTCAGAATTTAACAAGAGAATGTAAAGAGAGATTAATCAGAGAAGTAGAAGATGAAATAAGTTGTATAAAATCTAAACAGAAAGGTAAAATTTCTTGAAGAACAAAATAGAAAGTAAATCTAGCTCAATTGTGAAATCTAAAAGAGAAATTGAAGATCGAAGAAGAAAAATGAGATTTGAAAGCAGATCTAGATCTCAGTTGCTCTCTTGATCAAATAGAAAAGTAATTGCAAAAGAAAATGAAAATTAGAAACAGAAATTAAGAAATGTAGAAGTAAGAACAAGGAGGAAGAGAACTCAGTTCTCAATCCCAATTCCAAAATTCAAAAATGCAAGCTAAAGTAAAAACTAAAATTGAGCTAAAGGGTAAAACTAAAAATTGAAAGAAGGTCCTCTACAAATCAAACTAACTCCTATTTATACACTTTCTAATTTTGATCTTCAGACTTGGAGTGGGCTTTTCAAATTTGGTGAAGAATTGGATCCAAATTGGCCTTTGCTTGAAAAATGGACCATGGACACCTTCCAGGGGAGCGCTCAGTGAGTGATTTTAACGTAGCGCTCCTTGCTTCCTCTTGTCTTCATGCTAAGCCCAAACATAGCGCTAAGTCAAGTGTTTCAACATAGCGCCACTTTGGTTTCCTTGGATCCCTCTTCGAGCCTTGCTTATTTCATTTTGGGCCAATTTTCATTCACCAATAGCGTTTAGTGAGTGCTTTGAACGTAGCGCTACATGCCTTGGAGTAAGGCTCCCTCTTCGAACCATGGCCGTCCCATTTTGAGCAATTTCCTCACAATGTAGCGCTTGGTTAAGAGTTCCCAATGTAGCGCCCTCCTTATGCCTTGTGTGCCCCTCTTCGATCCCTGGTGCAGCCATTTTGAGCAATTTCCTTGCCAAGCCTTGTAGCGATTCTCTTGGTCCCCATTTCAAACCTTGGACGGCTCCCTTTAGTGTGCTATGCCTTGCTTTTCTTCTTGGGGAGGCCACGATAAAGGTAAGATAGTTAACGAAGCGCTCCTTTGTTTTGAGCGCTGGTGCCTTGCTAGAGCACTTCCTTGTAGCGCTCCGTTGACACTCTCAACGTAGCACCCTTGCTTCTTGGTTGGCCTCTCCATGCTAGCGTTCACTTATTGAGCGCTATGCTTGCTTCCTTGAGTGCCATGCTTTTGTTTCATGGGCCACGCTTGGTTGAGCATGCTTTCCTTGTTTCTTTCTTTTCTTCACCTACAAGTAATAAAAACAACCAATCAAAGCATCACCAGATTCACAAGATCTCTAAATCATTCAAAAACCAATGAATTCTAGCTTAAACCTTGTGATTTTGTGTCAAATAAATTATGGTTGATTGAGTTGACATAACCATGAAAATCCACTCCAAATCACTTACTTATAATGCAAGAAAGTGCATAAAATTTAATAAAACAAGTGAAAAATGCTTGAAAAGCTAGCATAAGATGACTTGTCATCACAACACCAAACTTAAATCTTGCTTGTCCCCAAGCAAGCACTAAACATAAGAAGAAATGAAATGAAACAGAGAAGCATGCATGTCCTTATTTAGTAGATAATTGAACTTGGTTCATGGGATTTTTTGCAGACAAAGGTAGTTCACTTATTCTTTGCTGATAAATAAGAAATGTTTCCTTAAAGGTTTCACTAGGGTTGCTGCTATGCTGCCTTGCTTTTTGATTGATCCCTTGCTAGTTTTTTCTTTCTTTCTTTTGCTTAGAAAGCTTATTTATTAATGAAAGCTTGGTGGCAAGTGTTGCAGCAGCCTTTTGGCTCAGTTTTTGCTCAACACTACTTCACCACAGACACATGGCTCACAATTTCTTCCTAGGAACATTGATGCCCAGCATCTCTTTGGATCACTAAATACTTTGTAGCTAGGTTGCTCTTGATAATGGACTTTCAGTTGGCAATCCCAGATTAGTTAATCCAAGTTACCAAGTTTTAAAATACTCCTCAGAACCTAATTGTCCAAGCAGATCCTAGTACAAAAGCACCACAGGCATATGTCCTAGCGTCCAAGCTATTGGTGTCTAGCCTTATTGTTTGTTTCTTTGCCACTTCTTGGCTTTTCTTTTTCTTTTTCTTTCTTATTTTGCTTTTTTTTCTCAAGGGATGCTCATTAATAAAAGACTTTATTGTAGCAACCTAACTCACACTTCAAAGAACATTTTATTATGCAACATTTATTATTGAGCTAATCATTAAATCAGACAATTACCACCACTGACTTTCATTATAATTTCTACAACATCGGACAATCACTTTCTTGTTTGAAACATTTTTCTTTTATTTATGCAGCAGGGAAACAAAACAGAATTCAAGCTGATGAGTTATGACGAGCATAGTATGCAGGCGAGCATTCTTAGCAAAAATTTACACTTGCACCTAATTGAACGCTTCAACAAGACATATAGGAATCTCCAAATTAAAATACTTCAAAGCAACAAGGGTTAAGTGTCCATACAACCTGTTGGGAATGTCTCTCAGCTTTTTCTTCTGTCATCATTATTTCTCTTTGTTGTTCCTCCTTTGGATGATGATGCAAAATCCCTCCACAGGTTGAATATTTTCCTGCAATATCCTTAGAAGTTGCTTGTTTCTCAAGCCCTTAGGCAAATGGTTAGCATGCATGAATTGTTTGTGGGCTTTTGAACTTAGTTTGGTGTGTGAACACCAAACTTAGTTCCTTGTCAATGTTTCTTATGCATCAAGTCAACCATATGTGAACTCTTTTGTCTTTGCTAAAGGCAATAAAACTAAAAACTAGAAAACAGACACTGGTTGAGTAGTTTCTCTGATTGCTTGGAGCCAGCAACCCTTTATGCAAAAGGTGAAAATGTGTTTTTCAATGAGATTTTTTGTGGAACACCAAACTTAGCATCCTTTATTCTCCCTTAAATTGTTTTGGTTGGCAACACCAAACTTAGCTCCTTGCAATACAGATGAACCTACTCAGCCTTGTTTATTGAAATAGGTGGGAAAAGAAAACTACCTTTGGTTGGGTTGCCTCCCAACAAGCGCTCTTTTAATGTCACTAGCTTGACATCTTGTTCTTTGATTATGGAGTCTGAAAATCATAGTGCCTTAGCTTTTATCCTCTTACTGTAAACTTCCTTCCGGTCTCCTCTTTGATGATCTCTAAGTGTTTAAGTGAAAGAATCCGGTTCACAGTATAGTACTCAGATAATTGTGGACACACCTTCATTGGTTGGGTGTTTAACATCACTTTATCCCCTGGTGAGAAGCCTTCAGTGGGGATTTTCTTGTTTCTCCACCCTTTTGGCCTCTTCTTCTTTTCTTTCTCAGAAGATAATTCATGCCTTGGTGGTTCTTTATCTGGAGTGTCGAGCTTCTCATCTGGGGGTTTTGGATCTAGTTTCTCCTTGATTTCTTTGGTCTGTTGCACCATCTCTACTTCTTTCAAGCATGGGTTTAAAAACCTTGGAGTTGACTCCTTAATTGTCTTCTTTGAGCTATGATCTCTGGCCTTATCCTTCTTGCATTCTTCTTTTTGAGTGGGCTCATGTAAAGTCTTGAAGACATGAAATGCTAGATGCTCATCATGCACTCTTAGAAATAATTCTCCTTTTTCAACATCTATCAATGCTCTGCCCATAGCTAGGAAAGGCCTCCCCAGAATGATGGGAGTGTTAGGGTCCTTCTCCATATCCAGGATGACAAAATCAGCTGGGAGAAGAAATTTTACCACTTTTATCAGTACATTCTCTACAACTTCGAGTGCTTACTGAATGGATTTGTCAGCCATTTGAAGAGCTATTCGAGTGGGTTTCAGTTCAAAAATTTGAAGCTTCCTCATAAGAGATAGAGGCATCAAGTTTATGCTTGCACCAAGGTCACATAATGATTTTTCAATAGTTATGTTTCCTATGGTACAAGGTATACAAAACCTTCTAGGATCATCCTTCTTCTCTGGTAGACCTCTTTGGAGAATAGCACTACACTCCATTGTCATTTCAACAATCTGTCCTTCCTTCAAGGGTCTTTTCTTTGTTAGCACTTCTTTCATAAATTTGGCATATAATGGTATCTGTTCAAGTACTTCTAAGAAGGGAATATTGATGCTGAGTGTCTTGAATATGTCTAGGAATTTTAAATATTGCTTATCCTCGTTCTCTTTCTTGAATCTTTGAGGATATGAAAGTTTGGGGATATGTGGCTTCACCCCTTCCTTCTTCTCTTGTAGTTGTGTTTCAAGGATGTCCTTATCTCTCTTTGAGCTTTTTGCATTCTTGGTCTTTCTATCCTCTTCACTTCTCTCTTCTGTCTCTTCTTGTGGAACTTGTCTGTTGTGTTCTTCCTGATTGATGGCTTCCTTCTCCCCAGTCTTCTCACTTGCCACTATGATTGCTTTGCACTCCTCCCACTTTGTAGCTTTTCCTTTGTCCCTTGGTTGGTCTTGAGTGGCACTAGGGGATGCATTTGGTTGCTTCTCACCCATCTCTGTAATTTGTTTAGTTATTTGTTCCATATGCATCTCAAGATTTCTGATTGAAGCTCCTTGGTTTTTACTTGTTATGGCTTGATCTTTCCTTACTGCTTCCTGATCTTGTCTTGCCATCCTTGATTTTTCATGAGTTTCTCCATCATTATCTCTAGATTAGAGATTCTTTGGGAGTCTGGATTTGGTTGTGGTTGTGTAAAATGAGATGGTTGTTGCTGGAAGTTGTTTGAACTATTTGCGGGGTTATTTTGTAGGTGGAATGTGGATGTGGAAGGTGGATGATGGTTGTTTTGGATAGTGGCTGAGTTATTGAGTGGATAATAGATGGAATTGGGGTAGTTTCTTTGGGGTTTTCTATATGGATTGTGGTTTGTATAAGTTGTGTTTCTTGAGTTGTTTTGGTTTGAATTTTTCTGCTAAGGTTGCTGGCTGTGGTTATCTCCCCACCTTAGATTTGGATGGTTCTTCTAAGAGGGGTTGTATGTGTCTCCATGGAATTCATTCTGGTTGGATCCTTGGTTGTGCATGTAGTTCACTTGTTCCTGCTGCTGATCTTCGAAATTTTCTTCATTTTGCCCCCACCCAGTTGGTGGTTGATTGGTGACATTCACTGATGCAACTTGTAAGCTATCAATCCTCTTAGCCATCTGCTCAAATTATTGCTGGATTTGCTGCTGCATCACCTTGTTTTAAGTTAGAATGGTGTCTACACCTTCCAACTCCAGGACTCCTTTCCTTTGGGATGGTTGGCATTGTCTTTGATGAGCAAAGAAATAATGATTATTTACCACCATATCAACGAGGTTTTGGGCTTTCTCTACTATCTTTATTAATTGCAATGAGCCTCCTGCTGAATGATCTAGTGCTTCCTGAGCTTTCAGGATCAACCCTTCATAGAAATTCTGAAGTATGTCCCATTCATTGAACATTTCAGGGGGACATTTTCTAATCAGGGCCTTGTATCTCTCCCAAGCCTCATAGAGAGATTCTGCATCCATCTGTGTGAAGGTTTGCACCTCTATCTTCAATTTCATAATCCTTTGAGGTGGGTAGAACTTGGCCAAGAATTTACTCACTAGATCCTCCCAACTAGTGATGCTTCCTTGTGGGAAGGCTTCAAGCCATTAAGCAGCCTTGTCCCTCAATGAAAATGGGAACAACAACAATTTGTATATGTCTGGATGCACACCATTGGGCTTTACTGTATCACAGATCCTCAAGAAGATAGATAAATGCTGATTTGGATCTTCTATTGGACTTCCTCCATAGGAGCAGTTGTTTTGTACCAAGGTGATGAGCTGGGGTTTCAATTCAAATTTGTTTGCGTTGACATTTGGGGTAAGGATGCTACTCCCACAATGCCTAGGTTTAGCAAATGTATATGAAGCCAAGACTCTCCTCTGGGGCTGACCATTGTTGTTGGCCACTCCCATTGGTGGATTTGTTGGATTCTCCTCCATTTCTTGGTACTTTTCTTCAGAAGTTTCCAGAGGTGGAGACCTCTCTCCTTGCTTCTGTCATACAACCAAAACAACAAGAACACACAGAGCACTTTGTAGCTTGAGTGCGGTGAGAATTAGTATAGACAAAGTTTCAAATAGTTAGTGTGCTTGTTAAAAACAAAGAAAATGAATAAAAACAAAAAAAAAAGTGCTTAATCTAGACCACCACCTTACTTAATCATTGTCAATCTAGATCAATCCCCGGTAATGGCGCCAAAAACTTGATGGGTTGAAAATGAATTCCAACACAAAACTCACCGGTAAGTGTACCGGGTCGCATCAAGTAGTAATTACTCACATGAGTAAGGTCAATCCATAGGGATTGATGGATTGAGCAATTTTAGTTAGGTGATAAATTTAGTTAAGCAAATAGTTGATGATTTGAGTGAAACTTGAATAACAGAAGCTAAATTGCATGAAAATAACAGGGAGAGGGGAAATTGACAGAAAACTAAAGTGTGGAAGAGTAAATTGCTTGAAACTTAAAATGTAAGAAAGTAAAAGAGCTGAATCTTAAAGTGCAAGTAATGTAAATGACTGAAGCTTAGATTTCAGAAAATTTAAATAGCTGAAGCTTAGAGTGCAAGAAATGTAAATTGCTTGAATGGTAAAAGGATGTGTGAGCTGGGATTCAGAATTTAACAAGAGAATGTAAAGAGAGATTAATCAGAGAAGTAGAAGATGAAATAAGTTGCATAAAATCTAAACAGAAAGGTAAAATTGCTTGAAGAACAAAATAGAAAGTAAATTTAGCTCAATTGTGAAATCTAAAAGAGAAATTGAAGATCGAAGAAGAGAAATGAGATTTGAAAGCAGATCTAGATCTCAATTGCTCTCTTGATCAAACAGAAAAGTAATTGCAAAAAAAAATGAAATTTAGAAACAGAAATTAAGAAATGTAGAAGTAAGAACAAGGAGGAAGAGAACTCAGTTCTCAATCCCAATTCCCAAATTCAAAAATGCAAGCTAAAGTAGAAACTAAAATTGAGTTAAAGGGTAAAACTAAAAATTGAAAGAAGGTCCTCTACAAATCAAACTAACTCCTATTTATACACTTTCTAATTTTGATCTTCAGACTTGGAATGGGCTTTTCAAATTTGGTGAAGAATTGGATCCAAATTGGCCTTTGCTTGAAAAATGGACCATGAACACCTTCTAGGGGAGCGCTCAGTGAGTGATTTTAACGTAGCACTCCTTGCTTCCTCTTGTCTTCATGCCAAGCCTAAACATAGCGCTAAGTGAAGTGTTTCAATGTAGCGCCACTTCAGTTCCCTTGGATCCCTCTTTGAGCCTTGCTTGTTTCATTTTGGGCCAATTTTCATTCATCAATAGCGCTTAGTGAGTGCTTTGAACGTAGCGCTACATGCCTTGGAGTGAGGCTCCCTCTTCGAACCATGACCGTCCCATTTTGACCAATTTCCTCACAATGTAGCGCTTGGTTAAGAGTTCCCAACGTAGCCCCCTCCTTATGCCTTGTGTGCCCCTCTTCGATCCCTGGTGAAGCCATTTTGAGCAATTTCCTTGCCAAGCCTTGTAGCACTTCTCTTGGTCCCCATTTCGAACCTTGGACGGTTCCCTTTAGTGTGTTGCGCCTTACTTTTCTTCTTGGGGAGGCCACGATAAAGGTAAGATAGTTAACGGAGCGCTCCTTTGTTTTGAGCGCTGGTGCCTTGCTAGAGCACTTCCTTGTAGCGCTCCGTTGACACTCTCAATGTAGCGCCCTTGCTTCTTGGTTGGTCTCTCCATGATAGTGTTCACTTATTGAGCGTTCCACTCACTTTTTTAGCGCTATGCTTGCTTCCTTGAGTGCCATGCTTTTGTTTCATGGGCCACGCTTGGTTGAGCATGCTTTTTGTTTCTTTCTTTTCCTCACCTACAAGTAATCAAAACAACCAATCAAAGCATTACCAAATTCACAAGATCTCTAAATCATTCAAAAACCAACAAATTCTAGCTTAAACCTTGTGATTTTGTGTCAAATAAATGATGGTTGATTGAGTTGACATAACCATGCAAATTCACTCCAAATCACTTACTTATAATGCAAGAAAGTGCATAAAACCTAATGAAACAAGTGAAAAATGCTTGAAAATCTAGCATAAAATGACTTGTCATCACAAGCCTAACCAAACTAAATTTCAATTCATTTATCACATTCATGATCAATATTTAATATCCAATATATCATCAATTCAATGTTAAAATTCTACCACCACTTAAATCATACATTCATATTCATATATTCACTTACTAACCACATCAATCAACCAATTCACATCATTCAAATCTATCCTAAGGTAACTAGCCTAAGATTCACACAACATTATATATTAACTACAAAAAACTGAAATCATACCTTGGCTGATTTTTCTTCACAAGCTTTCAAGTCAACTCAACAAACCTCTAGCCACCAAAGTTTTGTTCCAGGCACACCACTTTTCTAATTTGACTTCAATTCAAATGAATTCAATCTAATTCCATATAATTTCATACATAACAATAATTTAAATATTTAAACTTCATAAAATTGGATAATTCAAAGAAAGTAGGAGTTTTCACCTTTACCCACTGAGTACTTGGATGAAACCCCGCTATATCTCACCCTAGAGTACCCTTAAACCATCAAAACTACACAATTCCTCAATACCCAAAACCAGAATCACAAAATTGAAGGGAAAGAAGAACTGGGTGAGAAATTTAAATTTTATACCACTTTGTTCAGATGGATTTGAAGAGCTCAACGGGATAATCGAATGGTCAAAAACGGTGTGGCAATCGGAGCTCCAGATTGAAAGTTATGGGTAATAGAAGATTGAATTAGAAAATGGAAGTTAGCGTTCTTCATCCAATCTCTCTCTCAGCGTGTTTCATTGTGAATAAGGGGGGAAGAGTGGCTGATTAGGATTATAAGAGTTGGGCCTCAGGCCTAGTTTTACTGGTTCGTGTAACACCTCGATTCTCCACAGAGTTATTCTCAAAAATTCTGTGATGAGAACTCCGACAAATATCTGAAAATCACCTCATCATAAAATAATAAGGTGTACTTAGACTTGATAAGTAAAAAGTATAGATATATCATTAGGATTAGTTAACCATGAACCAACATATATTAAACCACTTCATTTTCTTCGGTTCAACCGAACCAGGATAAGAAACCATTCACCTCACCAGGAACCTAACCATGATTAAAGACCAAATATTCTTCCTCCTTTCTCTAAAAAATGAAATAGAGAGAAACCCCCCAACCAAGGTTACACCTCTTGGTTTTGTCATGTGATGATGGGCCCTGGTTAGGTGTTCTCTGGAGGAGGAACCACGCAACTCTCTTCACCACTTCATCCCACTTCTTCTTCTCCTATTTATACATCCACTGCTTCTTCTGGGTCTTCTTCTTCAAATGCAAAAAAAAAAAAATAGAATCAAGAACGAGAGAGCAGGAGAACAACAAAGGGAGTAGGGGTGACGCCAAAAGGAAGTCAAGGAGGAGTCTTTCCAATTCTTCTTGTTCTCCATTAATAAGAGCAGTAAGAGGAGTAGAGTGATGGCATGAGATAGGGCTGACTGAAGCTGAAGGGGTTAACCGAAGCTGAGGAGTCATACCCATCTATTTTTCATTTCTCTCTGCTGATTCAGTTAGGACAATTGCAAATAACAAGCAAGGAAGGATTCTTGTTCAGAGTAGCAAGCGAACAGTATTCTTGTATTTGTGTTTATCAGATAAAGTAAAGGACATGATATATAGAATATTATGTTTGCTGCTGTGTGTACTTATGATGATTGATGGTTTATTATGTGTTTGATTGATGAGGAGTCCATATTGAATTTTTGTTATGATAAGATGCAGAAAAGTGAATGTTTATGTATATGCATTTGTAAAAAGGTGAATTGATGAATCTAAACTCTTGGAGCTATGATAATCATTCTAGCAACTTTGGTTAGTCAAAAGAAAGATGGACTTATGTTTGTAGAGGAATTTTAGGCTTAAATATAAGATTTGGTATTTGAGGTTCTGGGAATTGCATTGTGCAGAATTTCTGCAATTTATGTATAATTGGTAGCAAAATGAACGAATTTCTGGGAGCAGTCCAGACCAAAATTTTTTATGAAATTATTTTTCTATGAAATTTTAATTTGTTTTGAATGTCTCATAAAAATTTCAGAATTAATTGATATGTGGATTGGGAGAAATGAATTTTTGAAGATTGATAGTTTCTGTAGAAAATTCTGTTCTCTTACTGTAGAAGCACCAACTTCCAACCCACTTAGCTTTTAATTTTGATAAGGGATTAAGTTAAAACTAGAGAAAATTTGATGTTTTGTATGTCTATAATCTCCATTTTAAATTTCAGATTGATACCACATTTAGCCAATTAAATATGATGCAGGAAAGTTGGCTAACTCCCTAAATTCTGAAAACCGTTTTCAAAAAAAACAAGGCAACGTTCCCAATTAAATAACTTTTTCATATGTCATGATATTGATCCAGAATTTATTTTGTTTGAAAGATAAATGAGTCTTATTTGATGTTACATGAAAGGTAATGGGTAAAATTTGGATTTTTAATGAATTTATCAAGTTTACTGCTTCCTGCTGTTTTTCTGCAATGATAGTAGAATTTTAAAAGATTTGTACAAGTTTCAATTATAGTCGGATTGTCCCAGAACCAAGTTTTATTTTCTAAACCATTGATTTTACAATAACTAAGGGAATTATAGAGAGTCTAATGACTAATTAAGGATATCTACATGATAAATTGTTAAGGAGGGTTTGAAAGTGTTAAGATTAAAGGAACCCGTAAGGGTAGCGCTAGTACCATTTTAAGGAAGGTTATGCCCAATTTTCTTTTTTGTAAGAATACATGAACTTAGTTAAATGAAAGAGTGTAGACTATTCCCAAAGGAATTAAAGTTAAAAGGTGATGCGGAGGTATGCTTAGTAACATGGTGATGCGGAGGTATACTTAGTAATATAGTGATGCGGAGGTATGCATATTTATAAGATGATGCAAAGGCATGATGAAAAGAAAGAAAATGAGAAACCATGAATGGATAATGATTCATGAGAACTGTTTGTTTGAATGGGTCTTTTTGCCAAATTGCTAATAAGGAAGTGTCCGCCTAACGGATAGCACTGTTTTTTACCGTGATGCCAAGATATCCTAACTGACATGGGTTTGGCCATGATGATAATTGTGCCTGACTGACACGGTAAAGAGACCATATTCGAGGTTCGCCCCAAATAACGTTGGGTTGCGGGTGGACAATCGACTCATGAGTTCATGGCCTGTGCTAGAAACAGGCATGCATCATAAATTGTTTGCACATTTGATTGTGATTGTTTACTATTCATTCTTTCTGCTACGTGCTATTTGTTTCTTGTTAATTTTCTATTCCCTGATTCTTGTTTGTATTTTAAAGTTGTATAATTACATTTTCTCCAAAGATTGGATTATGATAGTAAAACTAGGAACAATAGCCATAGAGAATAGCATAAGGAGCAATATTAACCCCAACGGAAGATGCCAAGATAGATTTATGTCAGAGACAGCAATACAAAAATAGCCGAGAGACTTAGCAAGCGAGTCGTTACGATAGAGCTAAAACTCTAGGTTTCACAAGAGAGATGTGTTTTCACGATGTCACCTTACTGGGATCCATATAGGTTCTCACCCCTTGCTTTTTCTTTTCCTCCTAGATGGAGTATCTCGACTTGTCTGACACCACTAGATTTCAGTTTAGAGAGGTACCATAGGAACTTGTGTTTTTCCCTATAGAAGATGCTCAAGGTTAGTCCTAGGACGATGTTTGTCGACTTGTGCCCCGATGGTGGAAAAGAACATAGGAAAGATGGTCTTGTTCTTTAAACATTGCTTTCGCTCACCTTTGAAGTATTTTTTTAGGGATAGGACTTTATATTTTCTTTTCTTTTAGTCTGGATACCAGCTTAGGGTTTTTTTATATGAACCAGGTATTTGGGAAGTATGTCAAGTTTGTATGAACTAACTTGAGATGTATATATGCTTGAGAGTTTTCTGTAATCTTGTTGCTAATTTAATTTTGCTGTTAGTTTGGTATTTATTTAATATTATATTATATATCTCTGATGATATTTTTGGTTGTTGCTAACAGGTTAGTTAATAAAAGCATTTGATAAAAATAAGCTAACATACACGATTCCGTTAGTACAAAAGTCTCATATGTAGTAAAAAATATTACCGACTCTAGAGTTTCATATAGGGCCACTGGGAAGTAACACCTGACACCTGGCAGTGATCCAGACCTGCTAGAAATTGGGTCATTACAACTTGGTATTAGAGCAGTTCGTTCCTAATAGAGATTGGGAATGGACTAAATATGCTTCGTTGCATACTCTGCTTTTTCTTTTTTTCATGTTGTTAGGGTATCTACATTGATGCATTTAGCATGATCGTCTGCGAGCGCTTGTTCAGGAATTATTCATACTTGACATGATATGTTAAGGCTGATCACCTTGATGTTGATTGTCGGGAATGAATATGACCTCAATGATTGTGAGTAGATGAATTTATCGATAAAGGATTTCTAACAACACCTGCAATTATCAGATAGACTGCCATCATAAAACTTTTAAACGATGATGACCACATTTGTGTGGCACATAGCTACTATATTTATAAGTACGGTTGACGAATCCAAGACGGCCCGTTGTGAGTGATACGCAATGGAAGCGTGGTGACACGAGATACGAATGTGGAGAGTTTCCATCGACTTCGCTTATTAACACCTTTTAGATAAAACCTTTCCTTGCATAAGATAGTTGTTGCGAAAGTTAATATAGGATCTTTTGTGGTTTTATAACCCTTAAAATATACTCAAAGTTTTGAGGACGAAACTTTTTGTAAGATGGGTGGGATATAACACCCCGATTCTCCACAGAGTTAATCTCAGAAATTCTGTGATGAGAACTCTGATAAATATCTGAGAATCACCTCATCATAAAATAATAAGGCGGCCTTAGACTTGATAAGTGAAAAGTATAGATATATTATTAGGTTTAGTTAACCATGAAACAACATATATTAAACCACTTTGTTTCTTTCGGTTCAACCGAACCAGGATTAAAAAAAACCATTCACATCATCAGAAACCTAACTGTTCTGAGGGTTACCTGAAACTGAAGGTCGATCTCGGATGAGATCTTCGGGTATGATCAGAGCTGTTGGGTCCGACTTGATGAATCTTGAGATGCAGCTGATCCTTGATCACCGGAGGGTGGTGGTACCTGCAAGAGACTCCGATGCTTAAGTTAGCACGGGCTTTAGGCAGGTTTTTTGTGTAGAATCAGAGTGTGAGTTATACCTGGTTGCTCCAGCGTATTTATAGTAGTGGTGAGTGACCTTCCTTGAGATAAGTTTGTTATCTTATCTTATCTTTTGTGGAGGAGATCTTTATCCTTTAGTCCACTGCCTTTTGGTGAGCGGTGATCCTTTGCTTTGGGCCTGCTTTGGGCCTATATGGTGATTTGACCGAGCTCTTTAGGAAGAGGTCGGTGACGAACCAGTCTTGTAAGAGATCGGTTGTTCTGGTCTTCGTCCAACCCGGATCGCATAGCTCGACCTAGGGTATGAACAGTGCCCCTGCTTGAGCATCGATCTTCCCTTGAGGTCGTGTTTTTAAACTTCGACCCCTTAGAGGAAGTCGTGCTCGAGCATTATTTTTTAGTAGCTTCTTTCCGCGCGAGTCTGGCATTTATTCTGCTTGAATGTGAAGCATTTTTTAGCTTCTTTAACTGCAGCGTGATTTTTGAGAGCATTTCCCTAGAAATCTACGACCGCTTTAAAGAGCCTTTTTAATTTTTTAATTCTTCTCTACCATTTCATTCCCTCACTTTTGATTTCGAAAAAAGGGGTTTAAACCTTGTTTTTCCATTTCTTTGCTTTTATCTTGTTTCCTTTGTCTCAAACTTGAAAGAATTTTCTCTTCTTTGGCTCTTGCACCTCTGATTTCTTGCCCCAAGCTTCCTACTTTCCTTTTCGAGGCACTCATTGGTGTGGATTTGCTCATCGCGCTCACTCCTTCTTGATCACAGGTTGGTACTCTTCTTTTGTTTTTAATAGTCGTTTTTCTTTTGTGCTTTACTGTTTGCATGCTTTCTCTTCTGCACAAAGTTTCGATCTTTGTTGAGCTTTCTTTAAAAAGGTTTGAGGCTTCCTGGAAAGATTGCATGTCCTTGATCCTTTCAAAGTTGTGTTTTTTTTTGTTTTGCTATCTTTGTGAAGAAGTGTTGCTGTCTGGATTTCTATTTGCCTCTTCGTAGTTTCTTTTGCTTGAGCAGGCTAGGGCGAGTGTTTTTTGCATCATTTCTTTCTCTACATCCTACTCCATTGCCTTTAAAGGGTGCCCCTGGGATTTGGTGAACCCTGGGGGCCCTTTGTTTACCATACCTGTTGCTTGTCGGTTGCTTCTCCCCCTTTTTTGTTTCTGTCCGAGTTGTTTTGGTAGTGACTGATGCGGATTTTAGGACCACACTTACTAACCGGCAAGTGCACTGGGTCGTACCAAGTAATACCTTACGTGAGTAAGGGTCGATCCCATGAGGATTGATGGATTAAGCAACAATAGTGGTTGATAGGATTAGTTTGACAAACAAAAATTGGTGTTGAGATGCAATATAAAAGACATTAAACAATATAAAAAATATTGAAGAAAGGCAAGTAAATACTTTGGAAAAAATATGGAGAAGATAGTTAAGGTTTCAGAGTTATCTATTTTTCCGGATTAACTTTTCTTACTAACTAATTTAATTATGCAGGATTTAATTTATGGCAAACTGTAAATGACTAGACCCTAATTCCTTAGACCTTCCTAATCTCCTCTAAAATTCATTAACTGCCAATTCCTTGGTCAATTAATTCCAATTAGAGGGTGATAATCAATTTCTAGTTTATATGCCACACAAACTCTAATTATCCAAGAGGTAAAAGGATTATATGTCACGTATGCTATTAGATTCAGATAATTAAAATTTAGGAGAAATAGTTTTCAAGCTGTTGTTCAGGTAAAGAGCTTTTCCAAGTTTTACAAGAACTCAAATAGAAAGAGGGTCATACTTCCGTTCCACCCAAATTCATAAAATATAGAGCGAAAACAATTCTTAAATTATAAATCCACACATAAATTAAAATAGTCAAAGCAATAAAATTAATCCATAGAAATAGACAGAGCTCCTAACCTTAACAGTGGAGGTTTAGTTTCTCATGAAAAAGAGAAAATAAGGATTCAGGTAAAAATGTACAGAGTTCCCATCTGATGGCATCAGATCCATTTTTATAACTAATCCTAATAAATTTAAAATCTAATATTTAAAATTAAACTTAAAATAATATCTTTTCCTAATTTAAGATTTGAATTTAAATTTGAATTAATTAACATATCTTCAGTTGATGGGTGGGAACCATTTGTTCTATCCATTCTGCAGCTTCTAATCTGTGTTTTTTGGGCTGAAAATTGAGTTAAAACAGCCCAGAAATCGCCCCCAGCATTTTTCTGTGTTTTCTGCACGTCGCGCATATGTGACGCGTCCGCGTCGTCCACGCGTTCGCGTCATTTGTGCAGATTTTAGTCCACGCGTTCGCGTCAGGCACGCGATCGCGTCATTGCGATTTCCTCCATTCCGCGCGATCGCGTGAGCCATGCGTCCGCGTCGGTATTCGTTGGTCATCTCCTTGGCTTCTTCTCTTTCTCTGCAGAAACTCCATCAAATTCCGCTAAATACTACCTAAAATAAACAGTATTGCACAAAACTCAAAATAGCATCCATAGTGGCTAAAATATAATTAATTCTTAATTAAACTCAACAAATTAGATGCAAATTCGCTAGAAAAAGATAGACAAGATGCTCACGCATCACAACACCAAACTTAAACTGTTGCTTGTCCTCAAGCAACCAAAACTAATATAGGCTTAGGATGTGAATTTGCATGAGAATGAGAGTTCGGTTAAGCTCATGTCTCTTCTTATAGTGGGGTTTACAACTGCAATCCTGAATAGTTTTGGCACCTCACTTTATCCTTTGAAGTTCATAATGATTGGCATCCATAGGAACTCAGAATTCAAATAGTGTTATTGACTCTCCTAGTTCAGTATGTTGATTCTTGAATACAGCTACTTTATGAGTCTTGGCTGTGACCCTAAGAATTTTGTTTTCCAGTATTACCACCGGATACATAAATGCCACAGACACATAACTGGGTGAACCTTTTCAGATTGTGACTCAGCTTTGCTAGAGTCCCCAGTTAGAGATGCCCAGAGTTCTTAAGCACACTCTTTTTGCTTTGGACCACGACTTTAACCGCTCAGTCTCAAGCTTTTCACTTGACACCTTCACGCCACAAGCACATGGTTAGGGACAGCTTGATTTAGCCGCTTAGGCCAGGATTTTATTCCTTAGGGCCCTCCTATCCATTAATGCTCAAAGTCTTGGATCCTTTTTACCCTTTGCCTTTTAGTTTAAAGGGTTATTGGCTTTTTTTGCTTGTTTTTTCTTTTTCTTGTTTTTTTTTTATTTTATTAAAAATTTTTTTTCGCAAGCTTTGTATTTTTCACTGCTTTTTCTTGCTTCAAGAATCAATTTTATGATTTTTCAGATTATCAATAACATTTTTTTTTCATTATTCTTTCAAGAGCCAACAATTTTAACATTCATAAACTTCACTATCAAAAATTATGCACTGTTCATGTCATGCATTCAGAATCACAGAAAATACCACCACACCACAATTAAGTAAATAAAACTATTATTCAATATAGACCCATTTTCTCATGCAATATATCACTCCTGTATTTTTTTTATTTGAATTTAAGCTCAGTGAGTAATACATGAGACATCTTTTCAGAATTAAAGAAATAAAAGAAAACTAAACTAGTCCTAGGATTCTAACTAATAAAGGATCATGCAACAAACAAAGCAAAATAACAGGAAACCGGAACATAACATAGAAAAAGAGGGGAGGAATAAAAATGAAAGGAACTCAACCACCTTAATTTTCCTAGCGGTTGCTTTATTCTTCAGGTTGTGCCCCTCAGTGAAGGTGATTTGCCTCCCTTTTGGTGCCATAGGAATAAACAGAAAACTTCTAAGCGAAGCGTCAACACCAAACTTAAAAGTTTGCTTGTCCTCAAGCAAAGAAGAACTAAAAATAGAAAGAGATAAATTATAAAAATGAAAGAAAGAATAAAAGGATAAGAGAATAAGAGAGAATTAGGACTGGGAGAGAGAGAAAGAAAACTGGGCGGCGCAAGCGACGCGTTTGCGTCAATGACGCGATCGCGTATGTCGCGGAACTTCCTTAATGACGCGTCAGCGTCAGGCACGCGATCGCGTGCCCTGGGTTTTTGCGCGATTCGCGCGAAGCCAGCCGCGCGCCCGCGTGACTTTCTGTTCACATGGCTTGGGAGCCACATTTTCCTATGATGTGTTCGCGTCATCCACGCGTTCGCGTGGATGGTCATTTATGCAATTGACGCGGACGCGTCGGGCACGCGTCCGCGTGAACAAATTTGTGCTTTTAGCACACTTCTTGCCTCAAGCCAACTCAATTCTCTGTCCAGACACCTTCTACGTCGATTTTTCGGGTCACGCGTCCGCGTGGATGACGCGGTCGCGTGAAGTGGCAAAAATCATGAATGACGCGGTCGCGTGAGCCATGCGTCCGCGTGGGCTTGTTTGTGCTAGAGGCATCATTCTTGCGCCACTCCCACGCAACTCTCTGTTCAAATTTATTTTTCACGCACACATGATTGACGCGGTCGCGTCAATGACGCGATCGCGTCGTGTGCCTCTTTTTTTTTTTAAATTATATATAGCTTGAGGTGTTCGGTTCCTGGAAGAACATAGCTGCATGATCAAAAAATTAGTAAGAACTCAATAAAATAACTAGGAAAACTACTACTACGAAAAATAGCTAAGGATACGAAATTATCGGGTTGCCTCCCGACAAGCGCTTCTTTAACGTCACTAGCTTGACGGTCAGTTCTGCTAGTTCAGTAGATGTGTGGACCTCTGGCGATCAATCTCGCCTCCAAGATAGTGCTTCAACCTCTGGCCATTCACTGTAAATTTCCTGTCAAAATTCTCTTCCTGGATTTCCACATGACCATATGGTAAAGCTCTGGTAACCACAAACGGTCCTGACCACTGGGATTTCAGCTTCCCGGGAAAGAATTTGAGCCTTGAATTGTATAGAAGCACTCTCTGTCCTGGCTCAAAGACTCTGATGGCTATCTTCTTGTCATGCAATAGCTTAGTTCTCTCCTTATAGAGCTTGGCATTCTGATAGGCTGAGTATCTGAATTCATCAAGCTCATTCAACTGAAGCATTCGCTTAATTCCTGCAGCTTCTGAATTAACATTCAGGTACCTAATTGCCCAGTAAGCTTTATGCTCCAGTTCGACTGGCAAGTGACAGGCTTTGCCATAGACCAACTGATAAGGAGACATGCCAATAGGAGTCTTGTACGCTGTCCGGTATACCCAGAGAGCATCATCAAGCTTCCTTGACCAGTCCTTCCTTGAAACACTGACGGTCTTCTCTAGAATCCTTTTAAGTTCCCTGTTGGAAACTTCAACCTGTCCACTTGTCTGAGCGTGATAGGGGGTTGCCACTTTATGACGGACTCTATATCTGTGCAGAAAAGAATCTAGCTGTCTATTATAGAAGTGGCTTCCTCTATCACTAATGAGTGTCCTTGGGACGCCAAACCAGCTAAAGATATATCTCTGAAGAAAGCTCATTACCACCTTGGCATCATTGGTGGGTAGAGCTACAGCTTCCACCCACTTGGACACATAATCAACTGCCACTAGAATATAGTTGTTTGAATGTGAGGGTGGAAAAGGTCCCATGAAATCAATACCTCACACATCAAACAACTCAACATCAAGAATCCCCTGCTATGGCATTTCATGGTTGGCAAGGAGATTCGTTACTTTTTCACATCTGTCACAGTGCTTTACAAATGCTCTTGAGTCTCTGAAGAGAGTCGGCCAGTAAAACCCACTCTGAAGGACCTTTGTAGTTGTCCTTTCACCATCAAAGTGGCCTCCATACTCAGAACCATGACAGTGCCAAAGAATCTGCTGTTTTTCTTCATCTGGGACACACCTCTGGATAATTCCATTTGAACACCTTTTAAAAAGGTATGGTTCCTCCCAAATGTAGTACTTTGCATCAGTCAATAACTTCTTCACTTGTTGCCTACTGTACTCCCTTTGGATAAAATTCATGGCCTTATAATTTGCAATGTCTGAAAACCATGGAGCCTACTGAATGAGGAACAATTGCTCATCCAGAAATGTCTCAGCTACAGCTGTGGGTGGTTGCACTCCTGCTTCAGGCTCAATTCTGGAGAGATGGTCAGCTACTTGATTTTCTGACCCTTTCCTGTCTTTTATTTCAATATCAAACTCCTGAAGGAGCAACACCCATCTGATTAATCTTGGTTTAGAATCCTGCTTGGTTAGAAGGTACTTCAAAGCAGCATGGTCAGTATAAACAATAACCTTAGAACCAAGTAAATAGGACCTAAACTTATCAACAGCATACACAACAGCTAATAATTCCTTTTCTGTAGTTGTGTAATTCTTTTGAGTATCATTTAACACACGACTGGTATAATAAATGACATGTACAAGCTTACCATGCCTCTGTCCTAAAACAGCTCCTATAGCAAAATCACTAGCATCACACATTAATTCAAATGGTAAATCCCAGTCAGGGGGAGCTATAATGGGAGCAGAGGTAAGGTTTGCTTTCAGAGTTTCAAAAGCATGCAGACAATCAGAATCAAAGCCAAAAAGAACATCAACAACCAACAGGTTGCTCAATTGAATGGCCTTGCAATCTTCTCTTGGGTTCACCACTGTATCACCAAGGAATGTATTTGGAGACCTTTCAGGTAATTGCTTGCTCATTTGACCCATTTACACCTCCAAGTTTCTAATGGAGGCTCTGGTTTCTTGCATGAAACTCATCATCATCTCCCATTTAGAATCTTCTTGGGATTTAGAATTTGTCTGCTGAGGTGGTTGTTGTTGCTAAGACTGAAATTGGTAGTTATTATAGTTGTTTTGTTGAAAACCGCCCTGAGAACTATTGTTGAAGTTCTGAGGTCTCTGAGGTTGATCTCTCCACCCAAAATTTGGGTGATTCTTCCATCCCTGATTGTATGTCTTAGAATATGGATCATTGTTGGGATTTCTAGGACCACTCCCCATGTAATTGACCTGTTCAGAAGAGGGTTGAGCATAATCATAATTATCATTTTGCACAGAGTTACCTGTCATGTCATAGGAGGTCTCTTGGGGTGGATTTTGAGTGTTGATACTTGAGACTTGCATGCCACCCATCTGTTGAGTAAGTAGATTTATCTGTTGAGACATAAGCTTGTTCTGAGCAAGAAGAGCATTAACAGCTTCTACTTCCAACACGCCTCTCTTCTGAGTGGTCTCAGAGTTCACAGGATTCCTGTTAGATGAGTATAAATATTGGTTGCTTGCAACCAATTCAATCAGCTCAATAGTCTCCTCTGGTGTCTTCTTCTTGTGCAATGAACCGCCTGCAGAGGTATCTAAGCTCATCTTGGACATCTCACCCAAGCCTTCATAAAAAATATCTAGTTGGGTCCACTAGGAGAACATGTCCGGAGGGCATTGCCTAGTCAGTAGCTTGTATCTTTCCCAAGCTTCATAAAGAGTTTCACCCTCCTTCTGCCTGAAAGTCTGAACCTCTAACCTAAGCTTAGTCAGCTTCTTTGGTGGGAAAAATTTAGTGAGAAACTCTGTAACAACCTTGTCCCAAGTATTCAGACTCTCCTTTGGTTGTGAATCTAGCCATAGCTTTGCTTTATCCCTCAGAGTAAATGGGAAAAGCATGAGTTTGTACACCTCTGTGTTCACTCCATTTGTCTTTACAGTATCACATATCTGTAGAAAATCAGATATAAATTGATTCGGGTCTTCGTGAGGAAGACCATGCTACTGGCAATTTTGTTGCACCAGGGTGACCAATTGTGGCTTCAACTCAAAGTTGTTCGCAGTTATAGGAGGCACCACAATGCTCTTTCCATAAAGATCTGCAGTAGGAGCAGAATAAGAGCCAAGCACTCTCCTCTGTTGATCATCCCCATTCGGATTTACCACATTGGCATTAGCGTTATTATTTGCCATAGTGGATTCTGTAATCTTGCAAAGTCTTGCTTGTTGTAAACGTCGCCTGAAAGTTCTTTCAGGTTCAGGATCAAAGTCTAAGAGATGTTCTTTGTCTCTGTTCCTGCGCATACACAAGCAGAAAACAAGAAAAAATGGGACTCTCTACGTCAGAGTGCAGAGAAGTCCCTGTGAGGTAACCTGTGTAAAATAATAAAATAAAAATACTAAATAAATAAATAAATAAATTCGAAAATTTAAAAGAAAAAATAAACAGGAAAATAAAATTAACTGGGTAACACCAAACTTAAATTCAGAAATAAAAAAATTTTTTTTGTGTTATTTTATTTATTTAAATATATTTTTTATATATTTTTTTTATAAAAGCAAAAAGGTACGGAAGGGGGGGATAACGTAAACAAAAGGGAAAATAAAAAAAAGAAAAATAAACGTAAAGAGAAGAAAAAAAGAAAAAAAAATAATCGTAAGAAAAAAATGCAAAATAAAAAAAAATAAAAATTAATAATAATAAAAAAATAAAAAAATTATCTAATCTAAGCAATCAAACAACGGGAAGTTGTTAATCACGATCAATCCCCGACAACGGCGCCAAAAACTTGATGCAGATTTTACGACCGCACTTACTAACCGGCAAGTTTACCGGGTCGTACCAAGTAATACCTTACGTGAGTAAGGGTCGATCCCACGAGAATTGATGGATTAAGCAACAATAGCGTTTGATAGGATTAGTTAGACAAACAAAAATTGGTGTTGAGATGCAATATAAAAGACATTAAACAATATCAAAAATATTGAAGAAAGGCAAGTAAATACTTTGGAAAAAATATGGAGAAGATAGTTAAGGTTTCAGAGTTATCTATTTTTCCGGATTAACTTTTCTTACTAACTAATTTAATTATGCAGGATTTAATTTATGGCAAACTGTAAGTGACTAGACCCTAATTCCTTAGACCTTCCTAGTCTCCTCTAAAATTCATTAACTGCCAATTCCTTGGTCAATTAATTCCATTTAGAGGGTGATAATCAATTTCTAGTTTATATGCCACACAAACTCTAATTATCCAAGAGGTAAAATGATTATATGTCACGTATCCTATTAAATTCAGATAATTAAAATTTAGGAGAAATAGTTTTCAAGCTGTTGTTCAGGTAAAGAGCTTTTCCAAGTTTTACAAGAACTCAAATAGAAAGAGGGTCATACTTCCATTCCACCCAAATTCATAAAATAAAGAGCGAAAACAATTCTTAAATTATAAATCCACACATAAATTAAAATAGTCAAAGCAATAAAATTAATCCATAGAAATAGACAGAGCTCCTAACCTTAACAGTGGAGGTTTAATTGCTCATGAAAAAGAGAAAATAAGGATTCAGGTAAAAATGTACAGAGTTCCCATCTGATGGCATCAGATCTATTTTTATAACTAATCCTAATAAATTTAAAATCTAATATTTAAAATTAAACTTAAAATAATATCTTTTTCTAATTTAAGATTTGAATTTAAATTTGAATTAATTAACAGATCTTCAATTGATGGGTGGGGACCACTTGTTCTGTCCATTCTGCAGCTTCTAATCTGTGTTTTCTGGGCCAAATCGCCCCCAGTATTTTTCTGCATTTCTGCACGTGGCGCATATGTGACGCGTCTGCGTCGTCCACGCGTTCGCGTCATTTGTGCAGATTTCAGTCCACGCGTTCGCGTCAGGCACGCGATCGCGTCATTGCGATTTCCTCCATTCCGCGCGATCGTGTGAGCCATGCGTCCGCGTCGGTATTCGCTAGTCATCTCCTTGGCTTCTTCTCTTTCTTTGCAGAAACTCCATCAAATTCCGCCAAATGCTACCTAAAATAAATAGTATTGCACAAAACTCAAAATAGCATCCATAGTGGCTAAAATATAATTAATTCTTAATTAAACTCAACAAATTAGATGCAAATTCACTAGGAAAAGATAGACAAGATACTCACGCATCAGTAACCCCTTGTTATTTTCTTTTGCTGTAGGTGTAGTTTGCTGTATGTCTTCTCGTTAAAACATTGTCGAGATGTCCACCGAGGTTCCTGCTGGTATGGCCGATTGGTTAGATTGGATTGTCCTGATGTGTATGATTGTGGCCGATCCCGAGTACTGTGAGAGGCTTAGGAGGTTCCATAGGGTGTGTAGTAATAGGGACGACGAGAAGAATTACGAGCTGGTGTCTCCTGATCTTGAGGAGAGGGTTAGTTTTCCTCCCTTAACTCGGGGAGAACGTCCTTTAGAGGAGCACTGGGGGAGCCTCCTCATCTGGATATAAAGAGATTTCTAGGAGATCCTTCCCTCTCCAACTTCTTTCTTTGTAGAAGTGGTTTTCTTTTTTCTATTCATGGTATTTGTCCTTTTTTCTACTGTGTAATTGTTTTCCTGGCTTCTTTTCAGAGATGGTGAAATCTTCGGATTCTATGAAGTCTTTTTGGAAGGCCAAGAAAGCGGTGGCTGCCCAAAATCTGTCAAGTAAGACTTTGGGGGAGGGGTCTTCGACACAGCTGCCTCCGAAGAAGTCGGTGGCTGAGTCCCAGGGTTCGAGGAAGATTATCCCGACCCCGAGAGTTCGGATAGTTCCATCTGACCCGTCTCAGGCGACTTCTAGTCCTACTTCCTCTCCTCCTGCTACTGGTCCTCCTCCCAAGAAGTAAAAGACTGTTGGGACTTATGACCTGAATGATAAAGAGTTTGATAGTGTGGGTTTCGCCACAGAATTGATAGCTCCTTATGGTATGGTTCCTTTGGATGATGTGTCGATCCTTCATCATCTCGACTTTATTGCAAGTAATAGTATTCGGATGGCCAACCTTGGTGTGACCTTATCTCGAGTTGTCCGGGATTCCCCGGTTCATGTGACTGATGAGCGGATAATTTATATGCTTTTTGGCATTGTTTTTAGTATGTTTTTAGTATATTTTAGTTAGTTTTTATTATATTTTTATTAGTTTTTATTTAAAATTTAATTTTCTGGACTTTACTATGAGTTTGTGTGTTTTTCTGTGATTTCAGGTATTTTCTGGCTGAAATTGAGGGACCTGAGCAAAAATCTGATTCAGAGGCTGAAAAAGGACTGCAGATGCTGTTGGATTCTCCCCTCCCTGCACTCAAAGTGGATTTTCTGGAGCTACAGAAGCCCAATTGGCGCGCTCTTAATTGCATTGGAAAGTAGACATCCTGGGCTTTCCAGCAATATATAATAGTCCATACTTTGCCAGAGATTTGATGGCCCAAACGGGCGTTCCAAGTCAGCTCAAGAAATCTGGCGTTTAACTCCAGAACTGGCACAAAAGCTGGAGTTAAACGCCCAAACTGGCACAAAAGCTGGCGTTTAATTCCAAGAAAAGTCTCTACACATGAAAGCTTCAATGCTCAGCCCAAGCACACACTAAGTGGGCCCCAGAAGTGGATTTTTACACTAAACACCCTAGCTTACTCATTTTCTGTAACCCCAGGTCACCAGTTTACTATAAAAACTACTTTTAGTGATTCATCTTGTACCTTATGACACTTTACACGTTTCATATTGTATCCTCTATGGCATGAGTCTCTAAACCCCATTGTTGGGGGTGAGGAACTTTGCTATTCTTCATGAATTAATGCAATTACTACTGTTTTTCATTCTATCACGCTTGCTTCTATTCTAAGATATTCATTCGCACTTCAACCTGATGAATGTGATGATCCGTGACAATCATCATCATTCTCACCTATGAACGTGTGCCTGACAACCACCTCCGTTCTACATGCAATCAAGCTTGAATGCGTATCTCTTAGGTTTCTAATCTAAGATTGGAACCTTCGTGTTATAAGCTAGAATTATTGGCGGCCATTCCTGAGATCCGGAATGTCTAAACCTTGTCTGTGGTATTCTGAGTAGGATCTGGGAAGGGATGAATGTGACGAGCTTCAAACTCGCGAGTATTGGGCGTAGTGACAGACGCAAAAGGATCAATGGATCCTATTCCGACATGATCGAGAACCAACAGATGATTAGCCGTGCGGTGACAGTGCATTTGGAACATTTTCACTGAGAGGACGGGAAGTAGTCATTGACAACGGCGGTGCCCAACTTAAAGCTTGCCATGGAAGGAGCCTTGCGTGCATGAAGAAGAAGATAGTAGGAAAGCAGAGATTCAGAAGACAAAGCATCTCCAAAGCCTCAACCTGTTCTTCATTACTGCATAACAAGTATTTATTTCATGTTCTTTTACTTTTTACAATCAAATCTGAGAATTATTGATATCCTGACTAAGAGTTACAAGATAACCATAGCTTGCTTCAAGCCGACAATCTCCGTGGGATCGACCCTTACTCACGTAAGGTATTACTTGGACGACCCAGTGCACTTGCTGGTTAGTTGTGCGGAGTTGCAAAAGTGCGATTGTAATTTCGTGCACCAAGTTTTTGGCGCCGTTACCGGGGATTGTTCGAGTTTGGACAACTGACAGTTTATCTTGTTGCTTAGATTAGGAATATTTTATTTTTGTTGGTTTAGAGTCTTTTATTTGAGTTTAGTTTCATATTTTAAGTTTGGTGTCAATTGCATGCTTTTACTCTCTTTTAATTTTTTCGAATTTGCATGTTCTTAGTCTTTCTTGATCTTTAAAAATTCTAAGTTTGGTGTCTTCTTTGTTTTTCCTTTAATTTTTCGAAAATATTGTACTTGATTTTCTAAAAATTTTAAGTTTGGTGTCCCTTGTGCTTTTATTTACTTAAAAATTTTTCAAAAATTATTCTTGGTGTTCATCTTGATCTTCAAAGTGTTCTTGGTGTTCATCTTGACATTCAGAGTTTTCTTGTTTGTTCTCTGTGTTTTGATCTAAAATTTCTAAGTTTAGTGTCATTTTGTTGTTTTTCTCTTTCCGCATTAAAATTCAAAAATAAAAAAAAATATCCTTTCCTTATTTTACTCATAAATTTCGGAATTTTGCATTAATTTACCCAAAGATTTTCAAAATCATATCTTTTTTTTAGTCAAGTCAATATTCTAATTTCAAAAATTGATCTTTTCAAATCTTTTTCAAAAATCAAATCTTTTCAATTTCTTCAATCATATCTTTTCAATCATATTTTTTTTTAATTTGCAATCATATCTTCTAAATCATATCTTTTTCAAAATAATTTTCAATCATATCTTTTTTATTGCTAATTTCAAAATCTTTTTCATTAATTAATTAATTTAGTTTTCAATTTGCTTTGATTTTATTTTCTTTTAGTTTTCGAAATTTTATTTTATTTTCCTTTTATTTTATTTTATTATTTTTGGTCACTTTCAATTAAATAAAATAAAAAAAATATAATTTAATAGCAATTCATATCAATTCCATTTTCTCCATCATGGACATAAGTGGAAACAAACAGTCCAGAAGGACTCTGGGGTCATATGCTAACCCCATTACAGCTGCATATGGGAGTAGCATCTGTATACCTCCCATCAAAGCAAGCAGCTTTGAGCTAAATCCTCAGCTCATTATCATGGTGCAGCAAAATTGCCAGTATTCCAGTCTTCCACAGGAAGAACCTACTGAGTTTCTGGCACAGGTCTTAGAAATTGCTGACACAGTACGTGATAAAGAAGTGGATCAGGATGTCTACAGATTATTATTATTTCCATTTGCTGTAAAAGATCAAGCTAAGAGGTGGTTAAATAACCAACCCACATCAAGCATAAAAACATGGAGACAATTAACAGACAAATTCCTGAATCAATTTTACCCTCCAAGAAGGATGACACAGCTAAGGCTGGACATCCAAGGCTTTAAACAAGAGGATCATGAATCCCTTTATAATGCCTGGGAGAGGTACAGAGGGATGCTGAGAAAATGCCCCTCTGAAATATTTTCAGAGTGGGTACAGTTAGACATCTTCTACTACGGGCTTACAGAAAAAGCTCAGATGTCCCTAGATCACTCAGCTGGTGGATCTATACACATGAGAAAAATAATTGAAGAAGCTCAAGAGCTTATAGATACAGTTGCTAGAAATCAACGTCTGTACTCAAACAGTGAGTCCTCCATAAAAGAAGAGGCTATGGCAGTAACTACTGATCCCAATCCTCAAGAACAGATTGTTGAACTTAATCAGCAATTATTCCTTATGACAAAACAATTAGCAGAATTCAAAGAGATGCTCCAAGACACTAAAAATGCTAACAAGAATATAGAAGCACAATTGAATCAGACAAGACAGCAGCTATCTAAACAGATAATAGAAGAATGCCAAGCTGTCCAACTAAGGAGCGGGAAAACATTGAATAACTCAGCTCAAAGTAGCAATAAGTCAAGAAAGGAACAAATGACAGAGGATGACCAAACCACTGCCCAAAATCCCTCTGAGGACATCAAGAGCCCAGAGAGGAATAACTCTGGCGTTCAAACGCCAGAAAAGGGTGGGAACCTGGTGTTAAACGCCCATTCAGCCCCCATTCTTGGCGTTCAAACGCCAATGAGGGATCAGGCACCTGCAAGTGCTGATAGTAACCCCTCTAAGAAGGCTTCTCCAACCACTTCTGTAGGGAATAAACCTGCAGCAACTAAGGTTGAAGAATATAAAGCCAAGATGTCTTACCCTCAGAAACTCCGCCAAGCGGAGCAGGATAAACAATTTGCCCGCTTTGCAGACTATCTCAGGACTCTTGAGATAAAGATCCCATTTGCAGAGGCACTTGAGCAAATACCCTCTTATGCTAAGTTCATGAAAGAGATCTTAAGTCATAAGAAGGATTGGAGAGAAACTGAAAAAGTGTTTCTCACTGAAGAATGCAGTGCAGTCATTCTAAAAAGCTTACCAAAAAAGCTTCAAGATCCAGGGAGCTTTATGATACCATGCACATTAGAGGGTGCTTGCACCAAGACAGCTCTATGTGACCTTGGAGCAAGTATCAACCTAATACCTGCATCCACTATCAGAAAGCTTGGGTTGACTGAAGAAGTCAAACCAACCCGGATATGTCTTCAACTTGCTTATGGCTCCATTAAATACCCATCAGGCATAATTGAGGACATGATTGTCAAGGTTGGGCCATTTGCCTTTCCCACTGACTTTGTAGTGCTGAAAATGGAGGAGCACAAGAGTGCAACTCTGATTCTAGGAAGACCTTTCCTAGCAACTGAATGAACTCTCATTGATGTCCAAAAAGGGGAAGTGACCCTGAGAGTCAATGAGGATGAGTTCAAGTTAAATGTTGTCAAAGCTATGCAGCATCCAGACACATCAAATGACTGCATGAGCACTGATATTATTGACTCTTTGGTGAAAGAGATCAATATGACTGAGAGTCTTGAATCAGAGCTAGAGGACATCTTTAAAGATGTTCAGCCTGATCTGGAGGGACCAGAGGAAATAAAAGAACCTCTAGAAATCCTTCAGGAAGAGGAGAAACCTCCTAAACCTGAGCTCAAACCACTACCACCATCCCTAAAATATGCATTTCTGGGAGAGGGTGACACTTTTCCAGTGATCATAAGCTCTGCTTTAAATCCACAGGAAGAGAAAGCACTAATTCAAGTGCTAAGGACACACAAGACAGCTCTTGGGTGGACCATAAGTGACCTTAAGGGCATTAGCCCAGCAAGATGCATGCACAAGATCCTATTGGAGGATAATGCTAAGCCAGTGGTTCAACCACAGAGGCGGCTAAATCCAGCCATGAATGAAGTGGTGCAGAAAGAGATCACTAGGTTACTAGAGGCTAGGATTATTTATCCTATTTCTGATAGCCCCTAGGTAAGCCCTGTCCACGTTGTCCCCTAGAAGGGAGGCATGACAGTGGTTCATAATGAAAAGAATGAACTGGTTCCTACAAGAACAGTTACAGGATGGCGTATGTGTATTGACTACAGAAGGCTCAATACAGCCACCCAAAATGATCACTTTCCTTTACCATTCATAGACCAGATGCTAGAGAGACTAGTAGATCATGAATATTACTACTTTTTGGATGGCTATTCAGGTTACAACCAAATTGCAGTGGATCCTCAGGACCAAGAGAAAACAGCATTCACATGTCCTTCTGGAGTATTTGCCTACAGAAGGATGCCTTTTGGTTTGTGCAATGCACCTGCAACCTTTCAGAGATGCATGCTCTCTATTTTCTCTGATATGGTGGAAAAATTTCTGGAAGTCTTCATGGATGACTTTTCAGTATTTGGAGACTCATTCAGCTCCTGTCTTGACCATTTAGCACATGTTCTGAAAAGATGCCAAGAGACCAACCTAGTTTTAAACTGGAAAAAATGTCACTTCATGGTGACTGAAGGAATTGTCCTTGGGCATAAAATTTCAAATAAGGGAATAGAGATGGATCAAGCTAAAGTGGAAGTAATTGAAAAATTATCACCACCTGCCAATGTAAAGGCAATCAGAAGCTTTCTGGGACATGCAGGATTCTATAGGAGGTTCATAAAGAATTTTTCAAAAATTGCAAAACCTCTAAGCAACCTGCTAGCTGCTGACATGCCATTTGTGTTTGACACAGAGTGTCTGCAGGCGTTTGAAACTCTGAAAGCCAAGCTGGTCACAGCACCAGTCATCTCTGCACCTGACTGGACATTACCATTCGAACTAATGTGTGATGCCAGTGACCATGCCATTGGTGCAGTGTTGGGACAGAGGCATAACAAGCTTCTGCACGTCATTTACTATGCTAGCCATGTTTTAAATGATGCACAGAAAAATTACACAACCACAGAAAAAGAGTTACTTGCAGTGGTTTATGCCATTGACAAGTTTAGATCCTATTTACTAGGTTCAAAAGTGATTGTTTATACTGACCATGCTACTCTTAAATACCTACTCACAAAGCAGGATTCAAAACCCAGGCTCATAAGATGGGTGTTGCTTCTGCAAGAGTTTGATATAGAAATAAGAGACAGAAAAGGGACAGAGAACCAGGTAGCTAATCACCTGTCCCGGATAGAACCAGTAGCAGGGGCGTCCAACCCTCCTACTGAGATCTCTGAAACCTTTCTGGATGAGCAACTCTTTGCCATTCAGGAAGCACCATGGTTTGCAGACAGGAAAAGGAAGAAGCATGAAAGGCTTCTCTCAATACAGAGTCAAATAAAACCCCCACATTCAAACTCTAAGTTTGGTGTTGGGAGGCCACAACCAAACTCTAAGTTTGGTGTTAAGAGGCCATCATCATGCTCTGAGTATCTGTGAGGCTCCATGAGAGCCCACTGTCAAGCTACTGACATTAAAGAAGCGCTTGTTGGGAGGCAACCCAATTTTACTTATCTATGTTAATTTATATTTTCCATTGTTATTTTATGATTTCTGTAGGTTGATGATCATGTGAAGTCACAAAAATAATTGACAAAGCAAAAAACAAACTGAAAAACAGAATGAAAAATAGCACACCCTGGAGGAGAAGCCTACTAGCGTTTAAACGCCAGTAAAGGCAGCAGAATGGGCGTTAAACGCCCAGTTTGGCATCATTCTGGGCGTTTAACGCCAGAAATGGGCAGCAACGTTTAACGCCAGGATTGGTAGCAATGGGCATTTTGCACGCCTAACAAGTGCAGGGATGAGAAATCCTTGACACCTCAGGATCTGTGGACCCCACAGGATTCCCACCAACCTCAACTCACTCTCTCCCTTCACCAAACCACTTTCTCTCCCAAACCCACCCATACATGGCCAAAAACTAACCCTCTCTCCACCCCTATATAAACCCATCTTTACTCCTTCATTTTCACACTTCCTACACACTACTCCACCCACCTTGGCCGAAACCTTCCCTACCCTCCATCTCCTCAATTTCTTCTTTTTCTCCTCTTTTCTTTTTTCTTTTGCTCGAGGACGAGCAAACCTTCTAAGTTTGGTATGGTAAAAGCATTGCTTTTTATTTTTCCATAACTATTTATGGCACCAAAGGCCGGAGAAACCTTTAGAAAGAGGAAAGGGAAGGCAAAAGCCTCCACCTTCGAGTCATGGGAGATGGAGAGATTCATCTCAAAGGTCCATCAAAGACCACTTCTATGAAGTGTGGCCAAGACTCCTCATTGAAGAGGACAAGCCCATCACTAAGAAAAAGATGGAGCAAACAAGAGAGCCCACTCATGGACCTCACCAAGAGCATGAGGAAATTCCTCATCATGAAATCCCTGAGATGCCTCAAGGGATGCATTTTTCTCCACAAAACTAATGGGAGCAAATCAACACCTCCCTAGGAGAATTAAGTTCCAATATGGGACAATTAAGGGTGGATCACCATGAGCATTCCATCCTCCTCCATGAAATTAGAGAAAACCAAAGAACCCTGAGGGAGGAGTAACAAAGGCAAGGAAGAGACATTGAGGAGCTCAAGCACTCCATAAGATCTTCAAGAGGAAGAACAAGCCGCCATCACTAAGGTGGACCCGTTCTTTAATCCCCTTGCTCTTATTTTTCTATTTTTCGAATTATATGCTTTATGTTCTATCTATGTTTGTGTCTTTATTACATGATCATTAGTGTCTTAGTGTCTATGTCTTAAAGCTATAAATGTCCTATGAATCCATCACCTTTCTTAAATGAAAAAAAATGTGTTCTTAATTGAAAAAGAAAAAGAAGTACATGAAGTTCAAATTTTAAAATAGTTTAATTATTTTGATGTGGTGGCAATACTCTTGTTTTCTAAATGAATGCTTGAACAGTGCATATTTTTGAATTTGATTGTTTATGAATGTTAAAATTGTTGGCTCCTGAAAGAATGATAGAAAAAGGAGAAATATTATTTGATAATCTGAAAAATCATAAAATTGATTCTTAAAGCAAGAAAAAGCAGTGAAAAACTTGTAGAAAAAAAAGAAAAAAGAAAAAAAAAAGAAGCGAAAAAAATAATAAAAGAAAGAGAAAGAAAAAGAAAAGTAAGCAGAAAAAGCCAATACCCCTTTAAACCAAAATGCAAGGGTAATAAAAAGGATCCAAGGCTTTGAGCATCAGTGGATAGGAGGGCCCACAGGAATAAAATCTTGGCCTAAGCGGCTAAACCAAGCTGTCCCTAACCATGTGCATGTGGCATGAAGGTGTCAAGTAAAAACTTGAGACTGAGCGGTTAAAGTCGTGGTCCAAAGCAAAAAGAGTGTGCTTAAAAGCTCTGGACACCTCTAATTGGGGACTCTAGCAAAGCTGAGTCACAATCTGAAAAGGTTCACTCAGTTATGTCTCTGTGGCATTTATGTATCCGGTGGTAATACTGGAAAACAAAATGCTTAGGGTCACGGCCAAGACTCATAAAGTAGCTGTGTTCAAGAATCAACATACTTAACTAGGAGAATCAATAACACTATCTGGATTCTGAGTTCCTATAGAAGCCAATCATTCTGAACTTCAAAGGATAAAGTGAGATGCCAAAACTATTCAGAGGCAAAAAGCTAAAAGCCCCGCTCATCTAATTAATACTGATCTTCATAGATGTTTTTGAAATTTATTGTATATTCTCTTGTTTTTATCCTATTTAATTTTTAGTTGCTTGGGGACAAGCAACAATTTAAGTTTGGTGTTGTGATGAGCGGATAATTTATACGCTTTTTGGCATTATTTTTAGTATGTTTTTAGTATATTTTAGTTAGTTTTTATTATATTTTTATTAGTTTTTATTTAAAATTTACTTTTCTGGACTTTACTATGAGTTTGTGTGTTTTTCTGTGATTTCAGGTATTTTCTGGCTGAAATTGAGGGACCTGAGCAAAAATCTGATTCAGAGGCTGAAAAAGGACTGCAGATGCTGTTGGATTCTGACCTCCCTGCACTCAAAGTGGATTTTCTGGAGCTGCAGAAGCCAATTGGCGCGCTCTCAATTGCGTTGGAAAGTAGATATCCTGGGCTTTCCAGAAATATATAATAGTCCATACTTTGCCCGAGATTTGATGGTCCAAACAGGCGTTCCAAGTCAGCTCAAGAAATCTGGCGTTTAACTCCAGAACTGGCACAAAAGCTGGAGTTAGAATGGTGTCTACACCTTCCAACTCCAGGACTCCTTTCCTTTGGGCTGGTTGGCATTGTCTTTGATGAGCAAAGAAATAATGATTATTTACCACCATATCAACGAGGCTTTGGGCTTCCTTTATTATCTTTATTAATTGCAATGAGCCTCCTGCTGAATGATCTAGTGCTTCCTGAGCTTTCAGGGTCAACCCTTCATAGAAATTCTGAAGTATGTCCCATTCATTGAACATTTCAGGTTTGGACATTTTCTAATCAGGGCCTTGTATCTCTTTCAAGCCTCATAGAGAGATTCTGCATCCATCTGTGTGAAGGTTTGCACCTCTATCTTCAATTTGATAATCCTTTGAGGTGGGTAGAACTTGGCCAATAATTTACTCACTAGATCCTCCCAGCTAGTGATGCTTCCTTGTGGGAAGGCTTCAAGCTATTAAGCATCCTTGTCCCTCAATGAAAATGGGAACAGCAACAATTTGTATATGTCTGGATGCACACCATTGGGCTTTACTGTATCACAGATCCTCAAGAAGGTAGATAAACGCTGATTTGGATATTCTATTGGACTTCCTCCATATGAGCAGTTGTTTTGTACCAAGGTGATGAGCTGGGGTTTCAATTCAAAGTTGTTTGCATTGACATTTGGGGTAAGGATGCTACTCCCACAATGCCTAGGATTAGCAAACGTATATGAAGCCAAGACTCTCCTCTGCGGATGACCATTGTTGTTGGCCACTCCCATTGGTGAATTTGTTGGATTCTCCTTCATTTCTTGGTACTTTTCTTTAGAAGTTTCCAGAGGTGGAGACCTCTCTCCTTGCTTCTGTCATACAACCAAAACAACAAGAACACACAGAGCACTTTGTAGCTTGAGTGCGGTGAGAATTAGCAGAGACAAAGTTTCAAATAGTTAGTGTGCTTGTTAAAAACAAAGAAAATGAACAAAAACAAAGAAAAAGTGCTTAATCTAGACCACCACCTTACTTAATCATTGTCAATCTAGATCAATCCCCGGTAATGGCACCAAAAACTTGATGGGTTAAAAATGAATTCCAACACAAAACTCACCGGCAAGTGTACCGGGTCGCATCAAGTAGTAATTACTCACATGAGTGAGGACGATCCATAGGGATTGATGGATTGAGCAATTTTAGTTTGGTGATAAATTTAGTTAAGCAAATAGTTGATGATTTGAGTGAAACTTGAATAACAGAAGCTAAATTGCATGAAAATAAAAGCGAGAGGGGAAATTGACAGAAAACTAAAGTGCGGAAGAGTAAATTGCTTGAAACTTAAAATGTAAGAAAGTAAAAGAGCTGAATCTTAAAGTGCAAGTAATGTAAATGACTGAAGCTTAGATTTCAGGAAATTTAAATAGCTGAAGCTTAGAGTGCAAGAAATGTAAATTGCTTGAATGGTAAAAGGATGTGTGAGCTGGGATTCAGAATTTAACAAGAGAATGTAAAGAGAGATTAATCAGAGAAGGAGAAGATGAAATAAGTTTCATAAAATCTAAACAGAAAGGTAAAATTGCTTGAAGAACAAAATAGAAAGTAAATTTAGCTCAATTGTGAAATCTAAAAGAGAAATTGAAGATCGAAGAAGAGAAATGAGGTTTGAAAGCAGATCTAGATCTCAATTGCTCTCTTGATCAAACAGAAAAGTAATTGCAAAAAAAAATGAAATTTAGAAACAGAAATTAAGAAATGTAGAAGTAAGAACAAGGAGGAAGAGAACTCAGTTCTCAATCCCAATTCCCAAATTCAAAAATGCAAGCTAAAGTAAAAACTAAAATTGAGTTAAAGGGTAAAACTAAAAATTGAAAGAAGGTCCTCTATAAATCAAACTAACTCCTATTTATACACTTTCTAATTTTGATCTTCAAACTTGGAATGGGCTTTTCAAATTTGGTGAAGAATTGGATCCAAATTGGCCTTTGCTTGAAAAATGGACCATGGACACCTTCCAGGGGAGCGCTCAGTGAGTGATTTTAACGTAGCACTCCTTACTTCCTCTTGTCTTCATGCCAAGCCTAAACATAGCGCTAAGTGAAGTGTTTCAATGTAGCGCCACTTTAGTTCCCTTGGATCCCTCTTCGAGCCTTGCTTGTTTCATTTTGGGCCAATTTTCATTCACCAATAGCGCTTAGTGAGTGCTTTGAACGTAGCGCTACATGCCTTGGAGTGAGGCTCCCTCTTCGAACCATGACCGTCCCATTTTGACCAATTTCCTCACAATGTAGCGCTTGGTTAAGAGTTCCCAACGTAGCCCCCTCCTTATGCCTTGTGTGCCCCTCTTCGATCCCTGGTGAAGCCATTTTGAGCAATTTCCTTGCCAAGCCTTGTAGCACTTCTCTTGGTCCCCATTTCGAACCTTGGACGGCTCCCTTTAGTGTGTTGCGCCTTGCTTTTCTTCTTGGGGAGGCCACGATAAAGGTAAGATAGTTAATGGAGCGCTCCTTTGTTTTGAGCGCTGGTGCCTTGCTAGAGCACTTCCTTGTAGCACTCCGTTGACACTCTCAACGTAGCGCCCTTGCTTCTTGGTTGGCCTCTCCATGCTAGTGTTCACTTATTGAGCGCTCCACTCACTTTTTGAGCGCTATGCTTGCTTCCTTGAGTGCCACACTTTTGTTTCATGGGCCACGCTTGGTTGAGCACGCTTTCCTTGTTTCTTTCTTTTCTTCACCTACAAGTAATCAAAACAACCAATCAAAGCATCACCAAATTCACAAGATCTCTAAATCATTCAAAAACCAATGAATTCTAGCTTAAACCTTGTGATTTTGTGTCAAATAAATGATGGTTGATTGAGTTGACATAACCATGCAAATCCACTCCAAATCACTTACTTATAATGCAAGAAAGTGCATAAAACCTAATGAAACAAGTGAAAAATGCTTGAAAATCTAGCATAAGATGACTTGTCATCACAAGCCTAACCAAACCAAATTTCAATTCATTTATCACATTCATGATCAATATTTAATATCCAACATATCATCAATTCAATGTTAAAATTCTACCACCACTTAAATCATACATTCATATTCATATATTCACTTACTAACGACATCAATCAACCAATTCACATCATTCAAACCTATCCTAAGGTAACTAGCCTAAGATTCACACAACATTATATATTAACTATAAAAAACTGAAATCATACCTTGGCTGATTTTTCTTCACAAGCTTTCAAGTCAACTCAACAAACCTCTAGCCACCAAAGTTTTGTTCCAGGCACAGCACTTTTCTAATTTGACTTCAATTCACATGAATTCAATCTAATTCCATATAATTTCATACATAACAATAATTTAAATATTTAAACTTCATAAAATTGGATAATTCAAAGGAAGTAGGGGTTTTTCACCTTTACCCACTAAGTACTTGGATGAAACCCTGCTATATCTCACACTAGAGTACCCTTAAACCATCAAAACTACACAATTCCTCAATACCCAAAACCAGAATCACAAAATTGAAGGGAGAGAAGAACTGGGTGAGAAATTCAAATTTTGTACCACTTTGTTCAGATGGATTTGAAGAGCTCAACGAGATAATCGTATGGTCAAAAACGGTGTGGCAATCGGAGCTCCAGATTGAAAGTTATGGGTAATAGAAGATTGAATTAGAAAATGGAAGTTAGGGTCCTTCATCCAATCTCTCTCTCAGCGTGTTTCATTGTGAATAAGGGGGGAAGAGTGGCTGATTAGGATTATAAGAGTTGAGCCTCAGGCCTAGTTTTACTGGTTCGTGTAACACCTCGATTCTCCACAGAGTTATTCTCAAAAATTCTGTGATGAGAACTCCGACAAATATCTGAAAATCACCTCATCATAAAATAATAAGGCGTACTTAGACTTGATAAGTGAAAAGTATAGATATATCATTAGGATTAGTTAACCATGAACCAACATATATTAAACCACTTCATTTTCTTCGTATATATGAGTTGGGGATGCTTCTGGCATGGTGGGCATGATTTGACAAACTCTGTTGCTTTCTTTTGCAAGGTCGGCCAATAAAAACCAGCTCGGAGTACCTTTTTGGCAAGAGCTCTTACCCCAAGGTGGTTGCCAGACATGCCTCCGTGGACTTCCTCTAGGACTTCTCTTGTAGCAGAGGTCGGGACACATTTTAGGAGAGGTGTTGAGATCCCTCTCCTATAGAGGATGTCGTCCACTATAGTGTAGTACTGTGCTTCTCGTACTAGCCTTTTTGCCTCCTTTTATCTGCGGGGAGTGTGTCAGTCTTTAGGTAGTTCATTATGGGAGTTGTCCATCCTTGATCCCGTCCTGATATGGTTAGGATCTTTTCTTCCTCTAAGATTGATGGATTTTGCAGTGTTTCTTGGATGAGGCTTGATGAGCGGATAATTTATACGCTTTTTGGCATTGTTTTTAGTAGAATCTAGTTACTTTTAGGGATATTTTCATTAGTTTTTATGTCAAATTCACATTTCTGGACTTTACTATGAGTTTGTGTGTTTTTTTGTGATTTCAGGTATTTTCTAGCTGAAATTGAGGGACTTGAGCAAAAATCATATTCAAAGGTTGAAGAAGGACTGCTGATGCTATTGGATTCTGACCTCCCTGCACTCAAAATGGATTTTCTGGAGCTACAGAACTCAAAATGGCGAGCTTTTAATTGCGTTGGAAAGTAGACATCCAGGGCTTTCCAGCAATGTATAATAGTCCATACTTTGGCTGAGTTTAGATGATGCAAACTGGCGTTCAACACCAGCTCTCTACCCAATTCTGGCGTTCAGCGCCAGAAACAAGTTGCAAAGTGGAGTTCAACGCCCAAACTGGCACAAAAGCTGGCGTTCAACTCCAAGAATGACCTCTCCACGTGTAGACTTCAAGCTCAGCCCAAGCACACACCAAGTGGGCCCCGGAAGTGGATTTATGCATCAATTACTTATTTCTGTAAACCCTAGTAACTAGTTTAGTATAAATAGGACATTTTACTATTGTATTAGACATCCTGAGTTTTATCTTTAGATCATAGTAGTCTTGGTTACTCCAGTTCCCCTCTGGGGCCGAGACCAATGAACTCCATTATCACTTATGTATTTTTAACAGTAGAGTTTCTACACTCCATAGATTAAGGTGTGGAGCTCTGCTGTTCCTCAAAGATTAATGCAAAGTACTACCGTTTTTCTATTCAATTCATCTTATTTCGCTTCTAAGATATTCATTCGCACTTCGACCTGAATGTGATGAACGTGACAATCATCATCATTCCCTATGAATGCGTGCCTGACAACCACTTCCGTTCTACTTTAGATTGAATGAGTATCTCTTGGATCTCTTAATCAGAATCTTCGTGGTATAAGCTAGATTGATGGCGGCATTCATGAGAGTCCGGAAAGTCTAAACCTTGTCTGTGGTATTCTGAGTAGGACTCTGGGATTGAATGACTGTGACGAGCTTCAAACTCGCGAGTGCTGAGCGTAGTGACAGACGCAAAAGGATAGTAAATCCTATTCCAGTATGATCGAGAACCTCCAGATGATTAGTCGTGCTGTGACAGAGCATTTGGACCATTTTCACAGAGAGGATAGGACACAGCCATTGACATTGGTGATGCCTCCAGACGATTAGCCATGCAGTGACAGCGCATCGGACCATTTTCCAGAGAGGATTAAAAGTAGCCATTGGCAACGGTGATGTCCTTACATAAAGCCAGCCATAGAAAGGAGTAGGATTGATTGGATGAAGACAGCAGGAAAGCAGAGGTTCAGAGGAACGAATGCATCTCCATATGCTTATCTGAAATTCTCACCAATGAATTACATAAGTGTTTTTATTCTTATTTTCTCCTTATTTTATTATCTATTTTTGAAAACTCCATAACTGTTTGATATCCGCCTGACTGAGATCTACAAGGTGACCATAGCTTGCTTCATACCAACAATCTCCGTGGGATCGACCCTTACTCACGTAAGGTTTATTACTTGGACGACCCAGTGCACTTGCTGGTTAGTTGTATCGAAGTTGTGAATGAAAAACAATTTATTAAGACGTGCGCACAGAGTTTTTGGCGCCGTTGCCGGGGATTGTTCGAGTTTGGACAACTGACGGTTCATCTTGTTGCTCAGATTAGGTAATTTTTTTTTCAAAAAAATTTTTCAAAAATCTTTCAAAAATTTTTCCTTTATTTTCGAAAAAAAAAATTATGTTTTCAAAAATATATTTTTCTTCAGAATTTTTAAGAATGAATTCTAGTGTTTCATGAAGCATGTTGAAGCCTCGCTGGCTGTAAAGCCATGTCTAATTCTTTTGGATAGGGAATGTCAGGCGTGTCATGTCTGAGTTACATACTAAAGCTTGGCTGGCTATTAAGCCATGCCTAACCCTCAGATTGGAGCTTTAGAATAAGAATGCTAGATTCCTGGAATTCATATTAAAAATTTTGGAATCCTTATTTTTCTTTTTTTAATAATTTTCGAAAAAAAATCCAAAAAAAATTATAAAATCATAAAAATAAAAAATATTTTGTGTTTCTTGTTTGAGTCTTGAGTCAAGTTGAAAGTTTGGTGTCAATTGCATATTCATCTTGCATTTTTCGAAAAATTCATGCATTCATAGTGTTCTTCATGATCTTCAAGTTGTTCTTGGTAAGTCTTCTTGTTTGATCTTGATGTTTTCCTGTTTAGTGTCTTTTCTTGTTTTACATGTGCATTTTTTGCATCCATAGAGTCTAAACATGAAAGATTTCTAAGTTTGGTGTCTTGCATGTTTTCTTTGCATATAAAAATTTTCAAAAATATGTTCTTGATGTTCATCATGATCTTCGAAGTGTTCTTGGTGTTCATCTTGACATTCATAGCATTCTTGCATGCATTCATTGTTTAGATCCAAAATTTTCATGCATTGCATCATTCTCATATTTTTCTCTTTCATCATTAAAAAAAAATATTCAAAAAAATCAAAAAGATATCTTCCCCTTTTTCTCTCTTAAAATTTTCGAAAATTTGAGTTGACTTTTTCAAAAATTTTCAAAATCTAGTTGTTTTTATGAGTCAAATCAAATTTTCAATTTAAAAATCTTATCTTTTTCAAAATCTTTTTCAAAAATCAAATCTTTTTCATTTTTCTTAGTTATTTTCGAAAATTATAAAAATATTTTTCAAAAATATTTTTCTTATCTTTATTACATAATTTTCGAAAATAACATCATCAATTAATGTTTTGATTCAAAAATTTCAAGTTTGTTACTTGCTTGTTAAGAAAGATTCAAACTTTAAGTTCTAGAATCATATCTTGTGATTTCTTGTGAATCAAGTCATTAATTGTGATTTTCAAAATCAAATCTTTTTCAAAACTAATTTCAATCATATCTTTTCAAAAATATCTTCTTATCATATCTTTTTCAAAAATTTGATTTTAAAATATCCTTTCTAACTTCTTATCTTCTTATCTTTTCAAAATTGATTTTCAAATTTGTTTCAACTAACAAACTAACTTTTTGTTTGTTTCTTATCTTTTTCAAAACTACCTAACTAACTCTCCCTCTCTAATTTTCGAAAATATCTTCCCCCTTTTTCAAAATTTCTTTTTAATTAATTAATTATTTTAATTTTTAACTTCTATTTTCGAAAATTACTAACCTTTTTCAAAAACTATTTTCGAAAATCACTAACTCTTTTTCAAAAATTATTTTCGAAAATTCTCCCTCTCTCTCATCTTCTTCTATTTATTTATTCATCTACTAACATCTCCTCATCTCACATCACTGCTCCTATCCTTACCCTTGTGTTTGGATTCTTCATTCTTCTTCACCCCTATTCCTTTTCTTCTTCTACTAACAATAAGGAACCTCTTTACTGTGACATAGAGGATTCGTCTTCTTTTCTTGTTCTCTTCTCTTTCTTATGAGCAGGAACAAAGAAAAAGGCATTCTTGTTGAAGCTGATCCAGATCCTAAAACGACTCTGAAGAGGAAACTAAGAGAAGCTAAAGTACAACAATCCAGAGACAACCTTATTGAAAATTTCGAACAAGTAAAGGAGATGGCAGCCGAACCCAACAACAATAATGCAAGGAGGATGCTTGGTGACTATACTGCACCAAATTCCAATTTACATGGAAGAAGCATCTCTATCCCTACCATTGGAGCAAACAATTTTGAGCTGAAACCTCAGCTAGTTTCTTTGATGCAACAAAACTGCAAGTTTCATGGACTTCTATCTGAAGATCCTTTTCAGTTCTTAACTGAATTCTTGCAGATCTGTGATACTGTTAAGACTAATAGAGTAGATCCTGAAGTCTACAGGCTCATGCTTTTCCCGTTTGCTGTAAGAGACAGAGCTAGAATATGGTTGGACTCTCAACCTAAAGACAGCCTGAACTCTTGGGATAAGCTGGTCAAGGCTTTCTTAGCCAAGTTCTTTCCTCCTCAAAAGCTTAGTAAGCTTAGAGTGGATGTCCAAACCTTCAGACAGAAGGAAGGTGAATCCCTCTATGAAGCTTGGGAGAGATACAAGGAACTAACCAAAAAGTGTCCTTCTGACATGCTTTCAGAATGGACCATTCTGGATATATTCTATGATGGTCTGTCTGAATTAGCTAAGATGTCATTAGATACTTCTGCAGGTGGATCCATTCACCTAAAGAAAATGCCTGCAGAAGCTCAAGAACTCATTGACATGGTTGCTAATAACCAGTTCATGTACACTTCTGAGAGGAATCCTGCGAGTAATGGGACGCCTATGAAGAAGGGAGTTCTTGAAATTGATACTCTGAATGCCATATTGGCTCAAAACAAAATATTGACTCAGCAAGTCAATATGATTTCTCAGAGTCTGAATGGAATGCAAGCTGCATCCAACAGTACTCAAGAGGTATCTTCTGAAGAAGAAGCTTATGATCCTGAGAACCCTGCAATAGCAGAGGTAAATTACTTAGGTAAACCTTATGGAAACACCTATAATCCATCATGGAGAAATCATCCAAATCTCTCATGGAAGGATCAACAAAAGCCTCAACAAGGCTTTAATAATGGTGGAAGATACAGGTTTAGCAATAGCAAGCCTTTTCCATCATCCACTCAGCAACAGACAGAGAACTCTGAACAAAATACCTCTAATTTAGCAAACTTAGTCTCTGATCTATCTAAGGCCACTGTAAGTTTCATGAATGAAACAAGGTCTTCCATTAGAAATTTGGAAGCACAAGTGGGCCAGCTGAGTAAAAGGATCACTGAAATCCCTCCTAGTTCTCTCCCAAGTAATACAGAAGAGAATCCAAAAGGAGAGTGCAAGGCCATTGAATTGATCACCATGGCCGAACCTGTAAGGGAAGGAGAGGACGTGAATCCCAAGGAGGAAGACCTCCTGGGACGTCCAGTGATCAATAAGGAGCTTCCCTCTGAGGAACCAAAGGAATCTGAGACTCATCTAGAGACCATAGAGATTCCATTGAACCTCCTTATGCCATTCATGAGCTCTGATGAGTATTCCTCTTCTGAAGAGAATGAGGATGTTACTGAAGAGCAAGCTGCCAAGTTTCTTGGTGTAATCATGAAGTTGAATGCCAATTTATTTGGTATTGAGACTTGGGAAGATGAACCTCCCTTGTTCACCAATGAACTAAGTGATCTGGATCAACTGAGATTGCCTCAGAAGAAACAGGATCCTGGAAAGTTCTTAATACCTTGTACCATAGGCACCATGACCTTTGAAAAGGCTCTATGTGACCTTGGTTCAGGGATAAACCTCATGCCCCTCGCTATAATAGAGAAACTGGGAATCTATGGGGGTGCAAGCTGCGAAAATCTCATTAGAGATGGCAGACAATTCAAGAAAACAGGCTTATGGACAAGTAGAGGACGTGTTAGTAAAGGTTGAAGGCCTTTACATACCTGCTGATTTCATAGTCCTGGATACTGGGAAGAATGATGATGAATCCATCATCCTTGGAAGACCCTTCCTAGCCACAATAAGAGCTGTGATTGATGTTAACAAAGGTGAACTAGTCCTTCAATTGAATGAGGACACCCTTGTGTTTGCAACTCAAGGTCATCCTTCTGTAAACATGGAGAGGAAGCATAAAAAGCTTCTCTCAAAGCAGAGTCAAACAAAGCCCCCACAGTCAAACTCTAAGTTTGGTGTTGGGAGGCTACAACCAAACTCTAAGTTTGGTGTCAAACCCCCATATCCAAACTCTAACTTTGGTGTTGGGAGGTTTCAACAAAGCTCTGCACATCTGTGAGGCTCCATGAGAGCCCACTGTCAAGCTATTGACATTAAAGAAGCGCTTGTTGGGAGGCAACCCAATGTTTATTTATCTAATTTTCATTGTTTTATTAGGTTCATGATCATGTGAAGTCACAAAATAAATCAAAAAATTGAAAACAGAATTAAAAAATAGCAGAAAAAAATCACACCCTGGAGGAAGACCTTACTGGCATTTAAATGCCAGTAAGAAGCATGTTTTGGGCGTTCAACGCCAGAATAGAGCATGGTTCTGGCGCTGAACACCAGAAATGCACCCTGGAGAAGAGCTGGTACTGAACGCCCAGAACAAGCATGGTTCTGGCATTCAACGCCAGAAATGGGCCACAAATGGGCGTTCAACGCCCAGAACAAGCACCTATCTGGCGCTGAACGCCCAGAGTTGTGTGCAAGGGCATTTTGCATGCCTAATTTGGTGCAAGGTTGTAAATCATTGAACACCTCAGGATCTGTGGACCCCACAGGATCCCCACCTACTTCCACTCACTCTCTTCTCTCTTCTCAATCATCCTCTCTTCCCAATAAACACTCTTCTCCAAAACCCTTCACCAATCACCTCAATCTCTCTTCCCTATCACCACTTCACCACTCACATCCATCCACTCTTCCCCATAAACCTACCTCATAAAATCCACCTACCTTCAAAATTCCAAAATCAATTTCCCACCCAACCCACCCTAAAATGGCCGAACCTAACACCCTCTCCCCCCACTATATATAGCCCTCCATTCTTCTTCATTTTCACACAACACAACCCATTCTCCCTCTCCTCCATTTCTTCTTCTTCTTCATCTATTCTTTCTTCTCTTGCTCGAGGGCGAGCAAAATTCTAAGTTTGGTGTGGTAAAAGCATAAGCTTTTTGTTTTTCCATTACCATTGATGGCACCTAAGACCGAAGAATCCTCTAGAAAAGGGAAAGGGAAGACAAAAGCTTCCACCTCCGAGTCATGGAAGATGGAAAGATTCATCTCCAAAGCTCATCAAGACCACTTCTATGATGTTGTGGCCAAGAAGAAGGTGATCCCCGAGGTCCCTTTCAAGCTCAAAAGAAATGAGTATCCGGAGATCCCACATGAAATCCAAAGAAGAGGTTGGGAAGTTCTAACAAACCACATCCAACAAGTCGGCATCCTAATGGTTTAAGAGTTCTATGCCAATGCATGGATCACTAGGAACCATGATCAAAGTAAGAACCCGAACCCAAAGAATTATCTCACCATGGTTCGGGGGAAATACTTAGATTTTAGTCCGGAAAATGTGAGGTTGGCGTTTAACTTGCCTATGATGCAAGGAGATGCACGCCGCTACACTAGAAGGGTCAACTTTAATTAAAGGTTGGACCAAGTCCTCATGGACATATGTGTGGAAGGAGCTCAATGGAAGATTGACTCCAAAGGCAAGCCGGTTCAACTAAGAAGACTGGACTTCAAGCCTGTAGCTAGAGGATGGTTGGAATTCATCCAACGCTCCATCATCCCCACTAGCAACCGATCTGAAGTTATTGTGGATCGAGCCATCATGATCCATAGCATCATGATTGGAGAGGAAGTAGAAGTTCATGAAGTCTTCTCCCTTGAACTCTACAAAATAGCCGAAAAGTCCTCCCCTGGGGCAAGGCTAGCTTTTCCTCAACTTATTTGCCATCTATGTTACTCAGCTGGAGCTTTCATAGAAGGAGACATTCTCATTGAGGAAGAGAAGCCTATCACTAAGAAAAGGATGGAGCAAGCAAGAGAGCCCATTCATGGAGCTCAAGAGACGCATGAAGCTCATCACCATGAGATCCCGGAGATGCCTCAAATGCATTTTCCTCCACAAAACTATTGGGAGCAAATCAATACCTCCCTAGGAGAATTAAGTTCCAACATGGGACAATTAAGGGTGGAACATCAAGAGCACTCCATCATCCTTCATGAAATTAGAGAAGATCAAAAAGCAATGAGGGAGGAGCAACAAAGACAAGGAAGAAACATAGAAGAGCTCAAGGACATCATTGGTTCCTCAAGAAGGAAACGCCACCATCACTAAGGTGGACTCATTTCTTGTTCTTACTTTCTCTGTTTTTCGTTTTCTATGTTAAGTGCTTATCTGTGTTTGTGTCTTCATTACATGATCATTAGTATTTAGTAACTATGCCTTAAAGTTATGAATGTCCTATGAATCCATCACCTCTCTTAAATGAAAAATGTTTTAATTCAAAAGAACAAGAAGTACATGAGTTTCGAATTTATCCTTGAACCTAGTTTAATTATATTGATGTGGTGACAATACTTTTTCTTTTCTGAATGAATGCTTGAACAGTGCATATGTCTTTTGAAGTTGTTGTTTAAGAATGTTAAATATGTTGGGCTCTTGAAAGAATGATGACAAGGAGACATGTTATTTGATAATCTGAAAAATCATAAAAATGATTCTTGAAGCAAGAAAAAACAGCAAAGAACAAAGCTTGCAGCAAAAAAAGAAAAAAAAATGGCGAAAAAAAAAAAAGAAAAAAAGCAAGCAGAAAAAGCCAAAAGCTCTTAAAACCAAGAGGCAAGAGCAAAAAGCCAATAACCCTTAAAACCAAAAGGCAAGGGTAAATAAAAAGGATCCCAAGGCTTTGAGCATCAGTGGATAGGAGGGCCTAAAGGAATAAAATCCTGGCCTAAGCGGCTAAACCAAGCTGTCCCTAACCATGTGCTTGTGGCGTGTAGGTGTCAAGTAAAAACTTGAGACTGAGCGGTTAAAGTCAAGGTCCAAAGCAAAAAAAGAGTGTGCTTAAGAACCCTGGACACCTCTAATTGGGGAATTTAGCAAAGCTGAGTCACAATCTGAAAAGGTTCACCCAATTATGTGTCTGTGGCATTTATGTATCCGGTGGTAATACTGGAAAACAAAGTGCTTAGGGCCACGGCCAAGACTCATAAAATAGCTGTGTTCAAGAATCATCATACTGAACTAGGAGAATCAATAACACTATCTGAACTCTGAGTTCCGATAGATGCCAATCATTCTGAACCTCAATGGATAAAGTGAGATGCCAAAACTATTCAAGAGGCAAAAAGCTACAAGTCCCGCTCATTTGATTGGAGCTATGTTTCATTGATAGTTTGGAATTTATAGTATATTCTCTTCTTTTTATCCTATTTGATTTTCAGTTTCTTGGGGACAAGCAACAATTTAAGTTTGGTGTTGTGATGAGCGGATAATTTATACGCTTTTTGGCATTATTTTTAGTATGTTTTTAGTAGAATCTAGTTACTTTTAGGGATGTTTTCATTAGTTTTTATGTCAAATTCACATTTCTGGACTTTACTATGAGTTTGTGTGTTTTTCTGTGATTTCAGGTATTTTCTGGCTGAAATTGAGGGACTTGAGAAAAAATCAGATTCAGAGGTTGAAGAAGGACTGCTGATGCTGTTGGATTCTGACCTCCCTGCACTCAAAGTGGATTTTCTGGAGCTACAAAAATCAAAATGGCGCGCTTCCAATTGCGTTGGAAAGTTGACATCCAGGGCTTTCCAGCAATGTATAATAGTCATTACTTTGGCCGAGTTTAGATGATGCAAACTGGCGTTCAACGCCAGCTCTCTACCCAATTCTGGCGTTCAGCGCCAGAAACAAGTTGCAAAGTGGAGTTCAACGCCCAAACTGGCACAAAAGCTGGCGTTCAACTCCAAGAATGACCTCTCCACATGTAAACTTCAAGCTCAGCCCAAGCACACACCAAGTGGGCCCCGGAAGTGGATTTATGCATCAATTACTTATTTCTGTAAACCCTAGTAACTAGTTTAGTATAAATAGGACTTTTTACTATTGTATTAGACATCCTGAGTTTTATCTTCGGATCATAGTAGTCTTGGTTACTCTGGTTCCCCTCTGGGGCCGAGACCAATGGTGCACGAAATTGTGATCTCAGGCAACGGCGCCAAAAACTCTGTGCGCACGTCTTACTAATTTGTTTCTCATTCACAACATCGATACAAGTAACCAGCAAGTGCACTGGGTCGTCCACGTAATAAACCTTACGTGAGTAAGGGTCAATCCCACAGAGATTGTTGGTATGAAGCAAGCTATGGTCACCTTGTAGATCTCAGTCAGGCGGATATCAAACAGTTATGGAGTTTTCGAAAATAGATAATAAAATAAGGAGAAAATAAGGATAGAGACACTTATGTAATTCATTGGTGAGAATTTCAGATAAGCGTATGGAGATGCATTCATTCCTCTGAACCTCTGCTTTCCTGCTGTCTTCATCCAATCAATCCTACTCCTTTCTATGGCTGGCTTTATGTAAGGACATCACCGTTGTCAATGGCTACTTTTAATCCTCTCTGGAAAATGGTCCGATGCGCTGTCACTGCATGGCTAATCGTCTGGAGGCATCACCAATGTCAATGGCTGCGTCCTATCCTCTCTGTGAAAATGGTCCAAATGCTCTGTCACAGCACGACTAATCATCTGGAGGTTCTCGATCATACTGGAATAGGATTTACTATCCTTTTGCGTATGTCACTACGCCCAGCACTCGCGAGTTTGAAGTTCGTCACAGTCATTCAATCCCAAAGTCCTACTCGGAATACCACAAACAAGGTTTAGACTTTCCGGACTCTCATGAATGCCGCCATCAATCTAGCTTATACCACGAAGATTCTGATTAAGAGATCCAAGAGATACTCATTCAATCTAAGGTAGAACGAAAGTGGTTGTCAGGCACGCGTTCATAGGGAATGATGATGATTGTCACGTTCATCACATTCAGGTTGAAGTGTGAATGAATATCTTAGAAGCGGAATAAGTTGAATTGAATAGAAAAACAGTAGTACTTTGCATTAATCTTTGAGGAACAGCAGAGCTCCACACCTTAATCTATGGAGTGCAGAAACTCTACTGTATGAAAAATACATAAGTGAATAGAGGGTAAGCATGGCCGAGTGGCCAGCCTCCCATGGAGGTCTAGAGATCTAAAAATGATCAAAAGATGTCTAATACAATAGTAAAAAGTCCTATTTATAATAAACTAGCTACTAGGGTTTACAAAAGTAAGTAATTGATGCATAAATCCACTTCCGGGGCCCACTTGGTGTGTGCTTGGGCTGAGCTTGAATGTTACACGTGCAGAGGCTCTTTCTGGAGTTGAACGTCAGCTTTTGTGCCAGTTTGGGCGTTGAACTCCACTTTGCAACTTGTTTCTGGCGCTGAACGCCAGAATTGGGTAGAGAGCTGGCGTTGAACGCCATTTTGCGTCATCTAAACTCAGCCAAAGTATGAACTATTATTCATTGCTGGAAAGCCCTGGATGTCTACTTTCCAACGCAATTGGAAGCGCGCCATTTTGAGTTCTGTAGCTCCAGAAAATCCACTTTGAGTGCAGGGAGATCAGAATCCAACAGCATCAGCAGTCCTTCTTCAACCTCTGAATCTGATTTTTGCTCAAGTCCCTCAATTTCAGCCAGAAAATACCTGAAATCACAGAAAAACACACAAACTCATAGTAAAGTCCAGAAATGTGAATTTAACATAAAAACTAATGAAAACATCCCTAAAAGTAACTAGATTCCGCTAAAAACATACTAAAAATAATGCCAAAAATCATATAAATTATCCGCTCATCACAACACCAAACTTAAATTGTTTCTTGTCCCCAAGAAACTGAAAATCAAATAGGATAAAAAGAAGAGAATATACTATAAATTTCAAACTATCAATGAAACATAGCTCCAATCAGATGAGCGGGACTTGTAGCTTTTTGCCTCTTGAATAGTTTTCGCATCTCACTTTATCCATTGAGGTTCAGAATGATTGGCATCTATAGGAACTCAGAGTTCGGATAGTGTTATTGATTCTCCTAGTTCAGTATGATGATTCTTGAACACAGCTATTTTATGAGTCTTGGCCGTGGCCCTAAGCACTTTGTTTTCCAGTATTACCACCGGATACATAAATGCCACAGACACATAACTGGATGAACCTTTTCAGGTTGTGACTCAGCTTTGCTAAAGTCCCCAATTAGAGGTGTCCAGGGTTCTTAAGCACACTCTTCTTTTGCTTTGGACCTTGACTTTAACCGCTCAGTCTCAAGTTTTCACTTGACACCTTCACGCCACAAGCACATGGTTAGGGACAGCTTGGTTTAGCCGCTTAGGCCAGGATTTTATTCCTTTAGGCCCTCCTATCCACTGATGCTCAAAGCCTTGGGATCCTTTTTATTTACCCTTGCCTTTTGGTTTTAAGGGTTATTGGCTTTTTGCTCTTGCCTCTTGGTTTTAAGAGCTTTTGGCTTTTTTTGCTTGCTTTTTCTCTCTTTTTTTCTATTTTTTTCGCCATTTTTTTCTGCAAGCTTTGTTCTTTGCTGCTTTTTCTTGCTTCAAGAATCATTTTTATGATTTTTCAGATTATCAAACAACATGTCTCCTTGTCATCATTCTTTCAAGAGCCAACATATTTAACATTTTAAAACAACAACTTCAAAAGACATATGCACTGTTCAAGCATTCATTCAGAAAACAAAAGTATTGTCACCACATCAATATAATTAAACTAAGTTCAAGGATAAATTCGAAACTCATGTACTTCTTGTTCTTTTGAATTAAAACATTTTTCATTTAAGAGAGGTGATGGATTCATAGGACATTCATAACCTTAAGACATAGTTTCTAACTACTAATGATCATGTAATAAGACACAAGCATAGATAAGCACTTAACATAGAAAATGAAAAACAGAGAAAGTAAGAACAAGGAATGAGTCCACCTTAGTGATGGTGGCGTTTCCTTCTTGAGGAACCAATGATGTCCTTGAGCTCTTCTATGTCTCTTCCTTGTCTTTGTTGCTCCTCCCTCATTGCTTTTTGATCTTTTCTAATTTCATGAAGGATGATGGAGTGCTCTTGATGTTCCACCCTTTATTTGCCCCATGTTGGAACTTAATTCTCCTAGGGAGGTATTGATTTCCTCCCAATAGTTTTGTGGAGGAAAATTCATTTGAGGCATCTCCGGGATCTCATGGTGATGAGCTTCATGCGTCTCTTGAGCTCCATGAATGGGCTCTCTTGCTTGCTCCATCCTTTTCTTAGTGATGGGCTTCTCTTCCTCAATGGGAATGTCTCCTTCTATGAAAGCTCCACTCTTTGGAGTCAATCTTCCATTGAGCTCCTTCCACACATATGTCCATGAGGACTTGGTCCAACCTTTGATTAAACTTGACCCTTCTAGTGTAGGGGCGTGCATCTCCTTGCATCATAGGCACGTTAAACGCCAACCTCACATTTTTCAGACTAAAATCTAAGTATTTTCCCTGAACCATGGTGAGATAATTCTTTGGGTTCGGGTTCTTACTTTGATCATGGTTCCTAGTGATCCATGCATTAGCATAGAACTCTTAAACCATTAGGATGCCGACTTGTTGGATGGGGTTTGTTAGAACTTCCCAACCTCTTCTTTGGATTTCATGTCGGATCTCCGGATACTCATTTCTTTTGAGCTTGAAAGGGACCTCGGGGATCACCTTCTTCTTGGCCACAACATCATAGAAGTGGTCTCGATGAGCTTTGGAGATGAATCTTTCCATCTCCCATGACTCGGAGGTGGAAGTTTTTGTCTTCCCTTTCCCTTTTCTAGAGGATTCTCCGGTCTTAGGTGCCATCACTGGTAATGGAAAAACAAAAAGCTTATGCTTTTACCACACCAAATTTAGAATTTTGCTCGCCCTCGAGCAAGAGAAGAAAGAATAGATGAAGAAGATGAAGAAATGGAGGAGAGGGAGAAGGGGTTGTGTTTCGGCCAAGAAGAGAAGAGAGGGTTGTGTTATGTGAAAATGAAGAAGAATGGAGGGCTATATATAGTGGGGGGAGAGGGTGTTAGGTTCGGCCATTTAGGGTGGGTTGGGTGGGAAATTGATTTTTGAATTTTGAAGGTAGGTGGAGTTTATGAGGTAGGTTTATGGGGAAGAGTGGATGGATGTGAGTGGTGAAGTGGTGATAGGGAAGAGAGATTGAAGTGATTGGTGAAGGGTTTTGGGGAAGAGTGTTTATTGGGAAGAGAGGATGATTGAGAAGAGAGAAGAGAGTGAGTGGAAGTAGGTGGGGATCCTGTGGGGTCCACAGATCCTGAGGTGTTCAAGGATTTACAACCTTGCACCAAATTAGGCATGCAAAATGCCCTTGCACACAACTCTGGGCATTCAGCGCCAGATTGGTGCTTGTTCTGGGTGTTGAACGCCCATTTGTGGCCCAATTCTGGCGTTGAATGCCAGAACCATGCTTGTTCTGGGCGTTCAGCACCAGCTCTTCTCCAGGGTGCATTTCTGGCGTTCAAACACCCAGATGCTGCCCATTTCTGGCATTCATCGCCAGAACCATGCTCTGTTTTGGCGTTGAACGCCCAAAACATGCTTCTTACTAGCGTTTAAATGCCAGTAAGGTCTTCCTTCTGGGTGTGATTTTTTCTGCTATTTTTTTGATTCTGTTTTCAATTTGTTTATTTATTTTGTGACTCCACATGATCATGAACCTAATAAAACAATGAAAATTAGATAAATAAACATTGGGTTGCCTCCCAACAAGCGCTTCTTTAATGTCAATAGCTTGACAGTGGGCTCTCATGGAGCCTCACAGATGTGCAGAGCTTTGTTGAAATCTCCCAACACCAAACTTAGAGTTTGGATATGGGGGTTTGACACCAAACTTAGAGTTTGGTTGTGGCCTCCCAACACCAAACTTAGAGTTTGACTGTGGGGGCTTTGTTTGACTCTGCTTTGAGAGAAGCTTTTTATGCTTCATCTCCATGTTTACAGAAGGATGACCTTGAATTGCAAACACAAGGGAGTCCTCATTCAATTGAAGGACTAGTTCACCTCTGTCAACAGCTCTTGCTATGGCTAGGAAGGGTCTTCCAAGGATGATGGATTCATCATCATTCTTCCCAGTATCCAGGACTATGAAATCAGCAGGGATGTAAAGGCCTTCAACCTTTACTAACACGTCCTCTACTTGTCCATAAGCCTGTTTTTTTGAATTGTCTGCCATCTCTAATGAGATTTTAGCAGCTTGCACCCCATAGATTCCTAGTTTCTCTATTATAGAGAGGGGCATGAGGTTTATCCCTGAACCAAGGTCACATAGAGCCTTTTCAAAGGTCATGGTGCCTATGGTACAAGTTATTAAGAACTTTCCAGGATCCTGTTTCTTCTGAGGCAATCTCAGTTGATCCAGATCACTTAGTTCATTGGTGAACAAGGGAGGTTCATCTTCCCAAGTCTCAATACCAAATAATTTGGCATTCAGCTTCATGATTGCACCAAGAAACTTGGCAGCTTGCTCTTCAGTACCTTCTTCATTCTCTTCGGAAGAGGAATACTCATCAGAGCTCATGAATGGCATAAGGAGGTTCAATGGAATCTCTATGGTCTCTAGATGAGTCTCAGATTCCTTTGGTTCCTCAGAGGGAAGCTCCTTATTGATCATTGGACGTCCCAGGAGGTCTTCCTCCTTGGGATTCACGTCCTCTCCTTCCCTTACAGGTTCGGCCATGGTGATCAATTCAATGGCCTTGCACTCTCCTTTTGGATTCTCTTCTGTATTGCTTGGGAGAATACTAGGAGGGATTTCAGTGATCCTTTTACTCAGCTGGCCCACTTGTGCTTCCAAATTTCTAATGGAAGACCTTGTTTCATTCATGAAACTTACAGTGGCCTTGGATAGATCAGAGACTAAGTTTGCTAAATTAGAGGTATTTTGTTCAGAGTTCTCTGTCTGTTGCTGAGTGGATGATGGAAAAGGCTTGCTATTGCTAAACCTGTATCTTCCACCATTATTAAAGCCTTGTTGAGGCTTTTGTTGATCCTTCCATGAGAGATTTGGATGATTTCTCCATGATGGATTATAGGTGTTTCCATAAGGTTCACCTAAGTAATTTACCTCTGCTATTGCAGGGTTCTTAGGATCATAAGCTTCTTCTTCAGAAGATGCCTCTTGAGTACTGTTGGATGCAGCTTGCATTCCATTCAGACTCTGAGAAATCATATTGACTTGCTGAGTCAATATTTTGTTCTGAGCCAATATGGCATTCAGAGTATCAATTTCAAGAACTCCCTTCTTCATAGGCGTCCCATTACTCACAGGATTTCTCTCAAAAGTGTACATGAACTGGTTATTAGCAACCATGTCAATGAGTTCTTGAGCTTCTGCAGGCGTTTTCTTTAGGTGAATGGATCCACCTGCAGAAGTATCCAGTGACATCTTAGCTAATTCAGACAGACCATCATAGAATATATCCAGGATGGTCCATTCTGAAAGCATGTCAGAAGGACACTTTTTGGTCAGTTGTTTGTATCTCTCCCAAGCTTCATAGAGGGATTCACCTTCTTTTTGTCTGAAGGTTTGAACATCCACTCTAAGCTTGCTCAGCTTTTGAGGAGGAAAGAACTTGGCTAAGAAAGCTGTGACTAGCTTATCCCAAGAGTTCAGGCTATCCTTAGGTTGAGAGTCCAACCATATTCTAGCTCTGTCTCTTACAGCAAACGGGAAAAGCATGAGCCTGTAGACTTCAGGATCTACTCCATTACTCTTAACAGTATCACATATCTGCAAGAATTCAGTTAAGAACTGAAAAGGATCTTCAGATGGAAGTCCATGAAACTTGTAGTTCTGCTGCATCAGAGAAACTAGCTGAGGTTTCAGCTCAAAATTGTTTGCTCTAATGGTAGGGATGGAGATGCTTCTTCCATGTAAATTGGAATTTGGTGCAGTAAAGTCACCAAGCATCCTCCTTGCATTATTATTATTTTCGGCTGCCATCTCTTCTTCTTGTTCGAAAATTTCTGAAAGGTGCTTGCTGGATTGTTGTAATTTAGCTTCTCTTAATTTTCTCTTCAGAGTCCTTTCATGTTCTGGATCTGCTTCAACAAGAATGTTCTTGTCCTTTCTCCTGCTCATATAACAAAGAAGAGGGCACAGAAAATAATAATAATAATAATAATAATAATAATAATAATAATAATAGGGATCCTTTATACCACAGTATAGAAGTCCCTGTGTGAGTGAAAGAAAGGAAGGGGACAAAGAATATAATGTATGGAAAGAAACACAAGGGTGAGGAGAGCAGAGATGTGAGGTGAGGAGATGTTAGTAGATGAATAAATAAATAGAATAAGATGAGAGAGGGAAAATTTCAAAAATAATTTTTGAAAATAGTTTTTTTGAAAAAGGTTAGTAGTTTTTCGAAAATTCAAATAAAAAATAAAATAATTAGTTAATTAAAAAGAAATTTTGAAAAAGAGGGATGATATTTTCGAAAATTAGAGAGAGTTAGTTGGGTAGTTTTGAAAAAGATAAGAAACAAACAAAAAAAGTTAGTTAGTTAGTTGAAACAAATTTGAAAATCAATTTTGAAACGATAAGAAGATAAGAAGTTAGAAAAGATATTTTAAAATCAAATTTTTGAAAAAGATAAGATAAGAAGATATTTTTGAAAAGATATGATTGAAATTAGTTTTGAAAAATATTTGATTTTTAAAATCACAATTAATGACTTGATTCACAAGAAATCACAATATATGATTCTAGAACTCAAAGTTTGAATCTTTCTTAACAAGCAAGTAACAAACTTGAAATTTTTGAATCAAAACATTAATTGGTGGTGTTATTTTCGAAAATTATGTGATAAAGTTAAGAAAAAGATTTTTGAAAAATATTTTTATAATTTTTGAAAATAACTAAGAAAAATGAAAAAGATTTGATTTTTGAAAAAGATTTTGAAAAAGATAAGATTTTTAGATTGAAAATTTGATTTGACTCATAAAAACAACTGGATTTTAAAAATTTTTGAAAAAGTCAAATCTAATTTTTGAAATTTTAAGAGAGAAAAAGGGAAAGATATTTTTTTTTATTTTTTTGAATTTTTATGATGCGAGAGAAAAACATTAAAATGATGCAATGCATGAAATTTTTAGATCAAAACAATGAATGCATGCAAGAATGCTATGAATGTCAAGATGAACACCAAGAACATATTTTTAAAAAATTTTTAATGCAAAGAAAACATTGAAGACACCAAACTTAGAATTCTTTAATGCTTAGACACTAAGAATTCCAGAATGCATATGAAAAACAAGAAAAGACACAAAACAAGAAAATATGAAGATCAAACAAGAAGACTTACCAAGAACAACTTGAAGATCATGAAGAACACTATGAATGCATGAATTTTCGAAAAATGCAAGATGAATATGCAATTGACTCCAGACTTATAACATGACTCAAGACTCAAATAAGAAACACAAAATATTTTTGATTTTTATGATTTTATGATTTTTTTTTGTATTTTCTTTTAATTTTTTTTTTCGAAAATCATTTTGAAAGAGAAAAATAAGGATTCCAAAATTTTTAATATGAATTCCAGGAATCTTATGCTCTTTAGTCTAAAGCTCCAATCAAAGGGTCAGGCATGGCTTAATAGCCAGCCAAGCTTTAGTGTGTAACTCAGACATGACACGCCTGACATGCCCAATCCAAAAGAATTAGACATGGCTTTACAGCCAGCCAGGCTTCAACATGCTTCATGAAACACTAGAATTCATTCTTAAAAATTCTGAAGAAAAATATATTTTTGAAAACATTTTTTTTAAATTTATTTTTTCGAAAACAAAGGAAAAATTTGTGAAAGATTTTTTTGAAATTTTTTTATTAAAAAAAAACAAAAAGAAAATTACCTAATCTAAGTAACAAGATGAACCGTCACTTGTCCAAACTCGAACAATCCCCGGCAACGGCGCCAAAAACTTGGTGCACGAAATTTGTGATCTCAGGCAACGGTGCCAAAAACTCTGTGCGCACGTCTTACTAATTTGTTTCTCATTCATAACTTCGATACAACTAACCAGCAAGTGCACTAGGTCGTCCAAGTAATAAACCTTACGTGAGTAAGGGTCGATCCCACGGAGATTGTTGGTATGAAGCAAGCTATGGTCACCTTGTAGATCTCAGTCAGGCGGATATCAAACAGTTATGGAGTTTTCGAAAATAGATAATAAAATAAGGAGAAAATAAGGAGAGAGACACTTATGTAATTCATTGGTGAGAATTTCAGATAAGCGTATGGAGATGCATTCGTTCCTCTGAACCTCTGCTTTCCTGCTGTCTTCATCCAATCAATCCTACTCCTTTCTATGGCTGGCTTTATGTAAGGACATCACCGTTGTCAATGGCTACTTTTAATCCTCTCTGGAAAATGGTCCGATGCGCTGTCACTGCATGGCTAATCATCTGGAGGCATCACCAATGTCAATGGCTGCGTCCTATCCTCTCTGTGAAAATGGTCCAAATGCTCTGTCACAGCACGGCTAATCATCTGGAGGTTCTCGATCATACTGGAATAGGATTTACTATCCTTTTGTGTCTGTCACTACGCCCAGCACTCGCGAGTTTGAAGTTTGTCACAGTCATTCAATCCCAGAGTCCTACTCGGAATACCACAGACAAGGTTTAGACTTTCCGGACTCTCATGAATGCCGCCATCAATCTAGCTTATACCACGAAGATTCTGATTAAGAGATCCAAGAGATACTCATTCAATCTAAGGTAGAACGGAAGTGGTTGTCAGGCACGCGTTCCTAGAGAATAATGATGATTGTCACGTTCATCACATTCAGATTGAAGTGCGAATGAATATCTTAGAAGCGGAATAAGTTGAATTGAATAGAAAAACAGTAGTACTTTGCATTAATCTTTGAGGAACAACAGAGCTCCACACCTTAATCTATGGAGTGCAGAAACTCTACCGTATGAAAAATACATAGTAAAGTCCCTTCAACCTCTGAATCTGATTTTTGCTCAAGTCCCTCAATTTCATCCAGAAAATACCCGAAATCACAGAAAAACACACAAACTCATAGTAAAGTCCAGAAATGTGAATTTAACATAAAAACTAATGAAAACATCCCTAAAAGTAACTAGATTCCGCTAAAAAGATACTAAAAACAATGCCAAAAAGCCTATAAATTATCCGCTCATCAACCAATGAACTCCATTATCACTTATGTATTTTTAACGGTAGAGTTTCTACACTCCATAGATTAAAGTGTGGAGCTCTGCTGTTCCTCAAAGATTAATGCAAAGTACTGCTGTTTTTCTATTCAATTCATCTTATTTCGCTTCTAAGATATTCATTCGCACTTCGACCTGAATGTGATGAACGTGACAATCATCATCATTCCCTATGAACGCGTGCCTAACAACCACTTCCGTTCTACTTTAGATTGAATGAGTATCTCTTGGATCTCTTAATCAGAATCTTCGTGGTATAAGCTAGATTGATGGCGGCATTCATGAGAGTCCGGAAAGTCTAAACCTTATCTGTGGTATTCCGAGTAGGACTCTGGGATTGAATGACTGTGACGAGCTTCAAACTCGCGAGTGCTGGGCGTAGTGACAGACGCAAAAGGATAGTAAATCCTATTCCAGTATGATCGTGAACCTCCAGATGATTAGCCGTGCTGTGACAGAGCATTTGGACCATTTTCACAGAGAGGATAGGACGCAGCCATTGACATTGGTGATGCCTCCAGACGATTATCCATGCAGTGACAGCGCATCGGACCATTTTCCAGAGAGGATTAAAAGTAGCCATTGGCAACGGTGATGTCCTTACATAAAGCCAGCCATAGAAAGGAGTAGGATTGATTGGATGAAGACAGCAAGAAAGCAGAGGTTCAGAGGAACGAATGCATCTCCATACGCTTATCTGAAATTCTCACCAATGAATTACATAAGTGTTTCTATCCTTATTTTCTCCTTATTTTATTATCTATTTTCGAAAACTCCATAACTGTTTGATATCCGCCTGACTGAGATCTACAAGGTGACCATAGCTTGCTTCATACCAACAATCTCCGTGGGATCGATCCTTACTCACGTAAGGTTTATTACTTGGATGACCCAGTGCACTTGCTGGTTAGTTGTATCAAAGTTGTGAATGAAAAACAATTTATTAAGACGTGCGCATAGAGTTTTTGGCACCGTTGCCTGAGATTACAATTTCGTGCACCAAGGCTTCTATTATTTCCCCCTGGTTTGGTGCTGGCTAGTTTTGACAAGGCATCAGCTCGGGCATTTTGTTCCCTAGGTATATATCGGACATCGTATCCCCTAAAATGTCTGAGATGTTCTCTGGTTTTGTCTAGGTATTTCTTCATGATGGGATCCTTAGCCTGGTACTTCCCTTCTATTTGTGAGGTGGCTACATGTGAATCGCTGAAAATGGTAAGCTTCTGAGCTTCTACTTCCCTAGCCAGCTTCAAACCAGCTAGTACAGCCTCGTATTCGGCTTGGTTATTTGAGGCGGGGAACTCGAACTTTAACGAGAGCTCAATTTGGGTTCCCTGATCAATCTCTAAAATGACGCATATGCCACTCCCGGTTTTGTTCGAGGAGCCAACCACGTAAAGGCTCCACTCTGTGGGGGTGCCCGGGGTGTCAGTATATTCCGCGATGAAGTCGGCCAGGTACTGAGACTTGATAGCTGTCCTGGCTTCATACTTGAGGTCAAATTCGGATAACTCGACTGCCCATTGTATGATTCTTCCTGCTAAATCTGTTTTCTGTAGGATACCCTTTTTGGGTTGGTTGGTCCGTACTCTGATGGTGTAAGCTTGAAAGTATGGTCGGAGTCGTCGGGAAGTAAGTATAAGGGCGTAGGCAAACTCTTCTATCTTTTGATAGTTCAATTCAGCCCCTTGCAAAGCCTTACTGATGAAGTAGATAGGTTGTTGTCCATTTTTCATCTTCTTTGACTAGTGCTGAAGCTATTGCCCGACTTCCTACGGCAAGGTATAGGATTAGCTCTTCGCCTTCACTGGGTCGGGTTAGGATGGGTGGTTGCCCCAGGATTGTCTTGAAGTCTTGGAAGGCTTGTTCACATTCTGGGGTCCATTCAAACATTTTTCCTTTCCTTAGTGTTGCGTAAAAAGGGAGAGATCTTAACGCTGATCTAGCTAGGAATCTGGACAGAGCCACTAGTCTTCCGTTGTGCTACTGGACTTCTTTGACTCAGGTCAGACTTTTCATGCTAAGTATGGCCTGGCATTTATCCGGGTTTGCTTCGATCCCTCTTTGAGTTTGCATGAAGCCTAGGAATTTTGCCAGCTTCTACTGCGAAGGTGCACTTTGTGGGGTCAAGTCTCATTCTATGCTTTCTTATGGTGTTGAACACTTCAGTTAGGTCGGATAACAACGTTTCTTCCCTTTGTGTCTTTACCAGCATGTCCTCTAAATAAACCTCCATTAGCTTTCCGATGTGATTGGCGAATATTTTGTTCATCAGTCTTTGATATGTAGCCCCTGCGTTCTTGAGTCCGAAGGGCATGACTATGTAGCAGTAGTTTGCTTTGGGGGTTAGGAATGAGGTTTTCTCCTGGTTGGGTTGATACATCGGATTTGATTGTATCCCGAGTAAGCGTCCATGAAGGAGAGGTACTTATATCCCGATGAAGCATCGACTAGTGTGCCTATGTTCGGGAGTGGGTAGGGGTCCTTTGGGCAGGCTTTGTTGAGGTCGATGTAGTCAGTGCACATCCACCACTTCCCATTGGACTTCTTGACCAATACTACATTGGCTAGCCATAATGGGTATTTTACCTCCCTTATGAACCCTGCCTCAAGCAAGACCTGTACCTGTTCCTCTACAGCTTGCGATCTTTCTAGGCCAAGCTTCCTACGCTTCTGTTGTACTAGCCAAGACCCAGGATATACAACTAACTTATGACACATTAGTGCGGGATCAATACCGGGCATGTCAGTGGCCTTCCATGAAAAGAGGTCGGAATTGTCCTTTAGGAGCTTGTCCTCAAACTCTCGACGCCATCTTGTTTCTCTCTGGAGGTCTGATAACAAGTCATCTTAGCCTATTTTAACTAGTCTTTTTCTTTTGTTTTCATTAGAATTATGCACTTTCTTGAGCTACAAGCAAGCCAATTAGGTAGATTTTCATGTTTCCTTTGATTGAATCAACCATGTATGAATTCATGCTATTTCATAAGGCTTTATACTATAATTGTCACATATTATGAAAGAATGAATATCTCATGATTTTAAGCATAGCTTTGATGTGTTTGGTTGATTAATGATAGGTGAAGAAAGCTTGGAGAAAGGTTGAAGCAAGAAGGAATAGCTAGGAGTAAAGAGAAGACAATGGAATAAGTGAAATTGAACCAGGAAGCAAAAAGCTGGACCTAAAGTTAGCCTCAAACTTTTGCACAAACTTTTGGGTGAAAAGTTAGCCCCAACGTTAGCCCCTAACTTTTGGGCTAACGTTGGAACTTGAAAATCACTCCCTGGGTACCAAAAGTTTGCGCCAACGTTAGCCCCTAACTTTGAGGCTAACGTTGGCACATGAAAATCACCCCTGGGCACCAAAAGTTTGCGCCAACGTTAGCCCCTAACTTTGAGGCTAACGTTGGCATGAGAAAAACACTCCCTGGGCACCAAAAGTTTGCGCCAACGTTAGCCCCTAACTTTGAGGCTAACGTTGGCACATGAAAACTACAAGGGGAGGAGCAAAAGTTTACGCCAACGTTAGCCCCTAACTTTTGGGCTAACGTTGGCGCCACAAGTGCACTAAGGAAGGCCAACGTTGGAGCAAAAGTTAGACCCCTAACTTTTGCCCCAACGTGGATAGCAGCAAGTTATGTTGGCTGATATGAAAAGTTGGACCAAAAGTTAGACCCTAACTTTTGCTCCAACTTTTGGTCCAACTTTTGCAAAACTCCAACCCGGTTCATTTGGTTCACTTTGGTTCTTCTCCAAACTCCAAGAGCAATCAACCATGGCCTCTTTCAACCCAATTCCACCAAGAGCAAAGGCCCAACTCAAGGCTTGAAGATCATTTGAAGAAAGTGTATAAATAGGATAGAATTTAAGTTCTTCGGAGAGCTTTCCCTTTGAATTTTCATAATAGTTTTCGGAGAGCTTTGGATATTGAGTGATCTTTAATTTCTTAGTCTTGGGGAAGGAGAATTCACTTCTCTTCCTCTTAGTTTTATTGCTTTCAATTTCAATTACAATTGTCTTGGATCTTGGGTTGGAAAATTGAAGAAATTCTGTTTCAATCTCATCCTTGGATCTTTCTGTTTTATTTACTGCTTGATTGAATTTAATTTCTGTTGATTGCTCTTCATCTACTTTCCTTGCAATTTACAATTCCCTTGCAATTGTTCTTGTTGGATCTAGGAAGGCATTGAGATCTAGACTTGGTTTTCTAGTCTCTGGGTCCTGAGATCTGAACTTTCAATTTCTAATTCTCTGTTTACTGTTTTCATGTTCATTTACTCTTCTGCTTCAAGATCCGATTTAACCCAAACCCTCTTCTACTTCTCTGCTTGATGCAAATTTACTTTTCCTTGTTTAATTTCTGCAAATCCAAGTCCCAATCCCCTTTACAATTCAAGTCATTTACATTTCTTGCACTTTAAGATTCCGCAATTTACATTTCTTGCACTCTAAGTTTCTGCCATTTAATTTCTTGTTCTTTAAGATTCAGCAATTTATTTCCTGTTCTCTTTAATTCCATGCAATTTAATTTCTGCAAATCATAAAACACTCAACTAAATCTTTATTCGCTTGACTAAATTAACCACTAAGCTAAAATTGATCAATCCTTCAATCCCTGTGGGATCGACCTCACTCCCGTGAGTTTTTATTACTTGATGCGACCCGGTACACTTGCCGGTTAGATTTGTGTGTTTTGGGAGAAATTCGTTTTTCCACGAAAATATCTCATCAAGTTTTTGGTGCCGTTGCCGGGGATTGATTAGATTGACAATGATTAAGTGAGGTGGTAATCTAGATCAAACATTTTTTCTTTAATTTTGATTAACCCACTAACTGTTTGATTTTTTGCTTAAACTAACTAACACTTCAATCTAGCAGTAGATTGAAGTGTCACTGGTTTTGTGCATTTCTCATGCTCTGCTTGTATGTCAGGTACAAGAAGAACCACACCCAATTTTCATGAACAAGACGAAAGAACTCTCAGGAGGTTAAGAAGAACTGAAAGAGGGAAAAACATTGTTGGAGAAGAGGAATCAGACGAAGAATTCCAAGAGATGGAGGAACATTCAACCAATCCACCAGGTGGAGCAGACAACAACAATGACAACCCACCCCAGAGGAGAGTTTTGGCTTCCTATACCTTTGCAAATCCTAGACATTGTGGGAGCAGCATCTTGGCTCCAAATGTCAATGCTAACAATTTTGAACTCAAGCCACAACTCATCACTTTGGTTCAGAACAATTGCTCTTTTGGTGGAGGACCACTTGAAGACCCACACCAACATTTGTCCACTTTCTTGAGGATATGCAACACTGTCAAAACTAATGGAGTGCCTCCTGACAGTTACAAACTGATGCTATTCCCATTTTCTCTCAGGGACAAGGCCAATCAATGGTTGGAATCTTTTCCAAGGGACAGCATCAACAACTGGGATGATTTGGTAACCAAGTTTCTTGCCAAGTTTTACCCACCTCAGAGGATTATAAGGTTGAAGGCTGAGGTACAAACATTTACACAAATGGAGGCTGAACCCATCTATGAGGCATGGGAGAGGTACAAGGCTCTAATCAGGAAATGTCCCCCTGCCATGTTTAATGAGTGGGAGAAGCTGCAGAACTTCTATGAAGGCTTAACACTGAAATCCCAGGAAGCTTTAGATCATTCAGCTGGAGGTTCCTTGCAACTCATGAAAACTGCAGAGGAGGCTCAAGAACTCATTGATATGGTGGCCAACAACCAATATTTCTTTGCTCATCAAAGAGGCCGCCAACCATCACAAAGGAGAGGAGTAATGGAGCTAGAAGGAGTGGATTCAATCCTGGCTCAAAACAAATTAATGCAGCAGCAAATTCAACAACAATTTGAGCAAATGACCAAGAGGATTGATGGCCTCCAAGTTGCAGCAGTTAACACCAGCCAACCATCAGCCACATGGGGGCAAAATGAAGAAATCCAAGAGGAGCAACAGCAGGAACAAGTCCAGTACATGCATTCAAATCCAAATGAATTCTATGGTGATACCTACAACCCCTCATGGAAAAATCACCCCAACCTCAGATGGGGAGACACTCACAACCAAAATCAATAACCATGGCAGAGGAACTCAAACCAAAACAACCCAAGAAACAACCAAAACTACAACCAGCAGCAGACTAACCAAAACACATACAGAAAACCTCAAAACAACTACCCTAATCTCAACCAGTACCAATCCAACAACCATCCCACCAACCAAAATGGTTACCACCCACCACCCACATCTCACAACCCACCACAAGCACCACCTGAACCTCAAAGACTCACCAACTTAGAGACCTTGATAGAGAAAATGATGAAACACCAGGAAATAACAAACAAAAACCATGAAGCATCATTAAAGAGCCTAGAGAGGCAGATTGGGCAACTCTCCAAGCAAGTATCTGTTGAGAGACCTTCAAACTCACTGCCCAGTGACACAATCCCAAATCCCAAGGAAGAGTGCAAGGCAATACAATTAAGGAGTGGGAGAACATTGATAAGCAACAATGACACTACAAAGAAACAAGCAGAGAACATCAAAGAACCAACAGAGGATGAGAAGCAAGCAAAGGACGATGAAGCTAAGGAGCAAGTTGTGATGCCAAACAAAAGCACTGAGAAACTTAAAGAGAAGGACAACCAGCTACATAGCTCAAAGAAAGTGGCTCAGGGACAGCAGCAAATAGGAAAGAGCATCACACCCCCACTGCCTTATCCCCAGAGGTTCAACAAAGAGGTTAAAGACCAGCATTTTCACAAATTCCTTGAGATTTTTAAGAAGCTGGAAATCAATATTCCCTTGGCTAAAGCACTTGAGCAAATGCCTCTATATTCCAAGTTTCTGAAGGATCTTATCAACAAGAAAAGAAGTTGGCTTGAGAAGGAAACCGTATTACTCACTGAGGAATGCAGGGCCTTGATTCAAAAGGGGCTTCCTCCCAAGCTTGAGGACCCAGGGAGCTTCCTGTTGCCTTGCACCATTGGAGAATTGACCATTACTAAAGCAATGTGCGATCTCGGAGCAAGTATTAACTTAATACCATCCTCCCTGGTGAAAAAGCTGCACATAGAGGAGGTCAAACCAGTACAAATGTCTCTGGAGCTGGTAGATAAGTCAATGGTATACCCCAGGGGCGTAATTGAAAATCTTCTGGTCAAGGTGGACAGTTTTATATACCCTGCTGATTTTGTGGTTCTAGAATCAAACGATGATGATGGTGACTCTGTTATACTGGGAAGGCCATTCTTGGCCACTGCTAGAGCTATCATAGACGTAGAGGAAGGGGAATTAACTCTCAGGATGCATGAACAGAGTGTCACTCTGAAGGTATTACCAGAGGCACAATTTAGCAAGGAGAAGAAAGACTATATGAAAAATGACCAGGAAGGTCACAGCAACATCCCAATGCTAAGGATTGTGCAGATTGATGAAAAAGCCCAAGAGGATATTAGAGTATTAGCCACTGAAAAGAGAGGTCCCCAAGGAAAGCCTACGGCCAGAAAAGAAAGATCAACAAAAGGAAAGATGAAACGCAGAAACAAAGCAAAAAGGGGTTGGAAGAACAGAAAGATTCCAACAGAGGGGCTTTCCAAAGGTGACAAAGTGCAACTGATATATCAACAGCTGGGGGCAAATCAACAAACCGAGGACTACTACACTGTCAGCAACATACTCTCATTAGAGCATGCTGAAATTGAACACCAGAAAACAAAGAAGAGGATCACAGTCAGGGGAGACAAATTGAGGTTCTACAAGCACCAACCACCATAAAAGAAAGCCTCAATGTCAAGCTAATGACAATAAAAGAGCGCTCCATGGGAGGCAACCCATGATTTAAGATTCATGTCATTTTAAATTCAATAAGTTATGATCATTTGAGCATGAATTCTTTTCTCTTTTCATGAACATGTCCATTGCCTGCATGCACTGTTTTGAAACATATGATGAGAATTCTAAGTTTGGTGTGCCTTCAAGCACACTAAACCAACGTTACAAATAATTCCGTTTTGCAAGCTTAAAAGCATATGGCCAAACACCAAAGTTTGGTGTCTACATAGCTTCATGAAAATTTGAAATTCATGCATCAATAATCATACAATTGTTGTTTTCCAAAATCTTATAAATGGAAAAATTCTTATTCGGTAATGAAGGCATCAATTGTAATGTACCCTTTGACAAGAAACAAGTTTGGTGTTCATCAAAACTTGATGAACCGATTTAGGGACACAATTGACCCTTCATGAAAAAAAAAAAAGAGAGAGAAAAAGAAAATTAGGATGAAAGCAATTCTTATAAACATTTAACTAAGAGTGACATTGGGATTTCACTAATTGGAGGAAGAGACACAATTTCTTCATGCATGACCAAACATTAAGTTTGGTGTCCTCCAAAGATGAGTCACGGTTCATTTGGATATGAGAATTGATGATTCATATAAAAGGAATACTCTTGCCATAGTTAGACAAAACTAATGTATGTTGTGATGACTAGGTGGTCAAAGAATCTTCAATGAAAGAGACAAGACAAAGGAAAGCATAGCATGAGGACAAAATCTCATCACATGCTTCGAAAAAGAAATCTGCCACTCCTTGAGAATGATCACGGCAAAGGCAAGTGAAGAAGCAAGCCTTGTCTTCATTCATCCTTACATGCACACCTTTGATCCCCATAGTGTCTAGTTGCATCTTAGCCTTTCATTGCTCAAACGTACCACCTTAAGCCATGCACATGACCGAATCGCTCCAACCTTGAAAACTTCATTCCCTTCATCACTCCTCAACATAACAAGCTCTGTTCAACATTTCGCTTGCTTTAAACTCCAACCATTTAAACTTCTCTTCATCATTTCTTGTCATAACAAGTTCGGTCTCAATTTCTTCTTGCTCCAAACACACATCAAATTCTCCAACATTCTTCACACTCTCTCTAACCTCACAAAACTCAACTAATCAAGTGATCATGGCCTCTTCTTCAAGAACCAAACGAAGAAAAGGGAAAGACCCCATGGTGGAGGAAGACACACATGGATATGACCAATGGAGATTCAAGTCTCGGTACCATCAAATGCAAATTGAATGGATGAACGAGAAAAGGATCTATCCTAAAATTCCACTCTTGTTGCCGGATGATGGATGCCAAGAAATGAGGGACAAAATTCGAAAGAGGAGGTGGGAGGAACTTGCATCACCAGCCACCCGAATCAATGCCAATATCATAAGAGAGTTCTATGCAAATGTCTCAAGGCTTGACATGCGTGAGCCCCCAACATACAAGAGCTATGTGCGGGGGGTGGAAGTAGACTTTAGCCCAGATGCAATCAAGAAAGTCCTGAAACTAAAGTCAGTCCGCTTTAGTAAACCGGGATACCAACAAAGATTGAATGAGGGTCAGGATTATGATGAGATTGCGAGAGATATTTGTTTGGAGAACTCAGAGTGGGAAGGAGATGACAAGAACAAATATAAGTATCTGAAGAGATGTAACCTCACCCCGGAAGCAAAAGGATGGTATGAGTTGATGAAAAGATCAATTCTGGGCACAGTGAACACCTCAGAAGTTAACAGGGAGAGAGCCGTGATGTTGCATTGCATCATAGTGGGAGGAGAGATAAGAGTTCATGAAATCCTTGCAAAAGACATTCAAAAGCTGGCTGAGAAGAATTCGGCCGGATCTTGGTTGTACTATCCAAGTACCATTTGGAGGTTGTGTGCAAAGGCTAAAGTTCCAATGGAAGAGGAGAATCCAATGTGGTTAAGCCAAGGCATGCCCATAACCATTGAACGAATGATGATGCCCCTTGAAGCACATCAAGGCCGAAGGCCACATGGAAGAAGGCAAAGAGAAGAACCAATGGAAGAAGATGAGCCACACATAGAAGAAGAGCCACAAGAGGAGGAGGAACAGCCACACTTTTTCCCACATGGCAATATGGACATGACTCAAATGCAAGAAGCAATAGGAAGATTGTCACAACAGTACATGAGAATTCAAGAAAGGCAAGAGGAATACCATTCTCTATACATGAAAAATCAACAAGCACAAGAAGAAAGGGAGCTAAGAATGATGAACAAACAAAGTGAATTCGAGTCAAGATTCCTTGTGATGCAAGAAGAACATGCTTTTCAATCTCATGAATCTTTTGGAAAGTTGGAACAAATGCAAGATGAAAATTTGAGGGCTCTCAAAGAGTTCACAACACTCCAAGATGCAAGGTATAAAGTACAAGCCGATTACAACATCAATAGCCAAATCAAACTGAACTATATTGGAGAACATTTGCACAACATGGATCTGGCTTTCCCAACTTTTGATGAATTCTTCAAAAAGAGAAGTGAGGTAGAGGTAAGAAATGCTATGAGACTTGAAGATAGAGTAGAGGAGGCTATGAATAAGGCTGGATACTGGCGAGGCCAACAGACAACAAACACGGATGGTGGAAACACTAGCAACCAAGTGTATGAAAGGAGAAAGAAAAAGCATGACAAATGAAAGGTGGACTTGCTCCTTGTTCATCACTACAAAGAAAAAAGCATGCATTCTATCTGTTCTAAGTTGTCTTTGCATCTTTAAGTAGTTCTTTTTAATTAATAGTCTTGGCATTATATTTGTTTCTTTTAAAATAAGTAGGCTAGTTTATGTGTGTGCTTGTGTGTTTACTTTCACTTGACAAGAAGCATGTTTTGTCCCCTGCATCTTTAAGTTCAATAAAAGAAATGTTTGAATGTGAAGCAAGATAGTCTCTGTTAGATAGAAGTAGAATAAAAGTAAATGGTGGTATGTGTGTGGTTGTATAATAGCTCACTTTTAGTGAATAAAGAGCTAGGATATCTCATTCTAAGTAAAGAGTGGCCTACTGTCTATGAATCTCAATTAAATAAAAAATTCCTTGGTTAGAAAGAAAAACAAAAAGAAAGAAAGAAAAGAGATAGCCAAAAAGTGGCAGAACAAAAGGAAACAAAAAAAAACAAAGCTGGACACCAATAGCTTGAAATTTAAAATATATGCCTGTGGTGTCTTTGTACTAGGATCTGCTTGGATTAGTAAGCTCTTAGGAGTGCATCAACACTCGGTGACTTGGGTTAACTAATCCGAGATCATCAGCTGAAAGTCCACTATCAAGAGCAACCTAACTACAAGGCATTTAGTAACCCAAAGAGGTGCTGGGCATTAATGTTTTAAGAAGGAATGTGAGCCAAGTGTCTATGGTGAATAATGTGTCAAGTATAAAGAAAAGGAAATGAACTTGCTACACATGACACTCAAATAAAGCTTATAAACAAAGTAATAGCCAAGGATAAAGGAATAATGAGAGGTCATAGCAGTATGTTACTTGAAGCTTGAAGGAGACTTTCTAGGCCTAGGAGTCAATAAGAAGTGAGTATTTACATATCCACACAAAATCCCATGAACTATCAATAATACTCTGCTAGCATGAACATCCTCTTCCATTTCATTCTTTCTTCTCAATAAATCTTTTCTTGCTTGGGGACAAGCAAGCTTTAAGTTTGGTGTTGTGATGACAAGTCATCTTAGCATATTTTAACTAGTCTTTTTCTTTTGTTTTCATTAGAATTATGCACTTTCTTGAGCTACAAGCAAGCCAATTAGGTAGATTTTCATGTTTCCTTTGATTGAATCAACCATGTATGAATTCATGCTATTTCATGAGGCTTTATACTATAATTGTCACATATTATGAAAGAATGAATATCTCATGATTTTAACCATAGCTTTAATGTGTTTGGTTGATTAATGATAGGTGAAGAAAGCTTGGAGAAAGGTTGAAGCAAGAAGGAATAGCTAGGAGTAAAGAGAAGACAATGGAATAAGTGAAATTGAACCAGGAAGCAAAAAGCTGGACCTAAAGTTAGCCTCAAACTTTTGCACAAACTTTTGGGTGAAAAGTTAGCCCCAACGTTAGCCCCTAACTTTTGGGCTAACGTTGGAACTTGAAAATCACTCCCTGGGTACCAAAAGTTTGCGCCAACGTTAGCCCCTAACTTTGAGGCTAACGTTGGCACATGAAAATCACCCCTGGGCACCAAAAGTTTGCGCCAACATTAGCCCCTAACTTTGAGGCTAACGTTGGCATGAGAAAAACACTCCCTGGGCACCAAAAGTTTGCGCCAACGTTAGCCCCTAACTTTGAGGCTAACGTTGGCACATGAAAACTACTAGGGGAGGAGCAAAAGTTTGCGCCAACGTTAGCCCCTAACTTTTGGGCTAACGTTGGCGCCACAAGTGCACTAAGGAAGGCCAACGTTGGAGCAAAAGTTAGACCCCTAACTTTTGCCCCAACGTGGATAGCAGCAAGTTATGTTGGCTGATATGAAAAGTTGGACCAAAAGTTAGACCCTAACTTTTGCTCCAACTTTTGGTCCAACTTTTGCAAAACTCCAACCCGGTTCATTTGGTTCACTTTGGTTCTTCTCCAAACTCCAAGAGCAATCAACCAAGGCCTCTTTCAACCCAATTCCACCAAGAGCAAAGGCCCAACTCAAGGCTTGAAGATCATTTGAAGAAAGTGTATAAATAGGATAGAATTCAAGTTCTTCGGAGAGCTTTCCCTTTGAATTTTCATAATAGTTTTCGGAGAGCTTTGGATATTGAGTGATCTTTAATTTCTTAGTCTTGGGGAAGGAGAATTCACTTCTCTTCCTCTTAGTTTTATTGCTTTCAATTTCAATTACAATTGTCTTGGATCTTGGGTTGGAGAATTGAAGAAATTCTGTTTCAATCTCATCCTTGGATCTCTCTGTTTTATTTACTGCTTGATTGAATTTAATTTCTGTTGATTGCTCTTCATCTACTTTCCTTGCAATTTACAATTCCCTTGCAATTGTTCATGTTGGATCTAGGAAGGCATTGAGATCTAGACTCGGTTTTCTAGTCTCTGGGTCCTGAGATCTGAACTTTCAATTTCTAATTCTCTGTTTACTATTTTCATGTTCATTTACTCTTCTGCTTCAAGATCCGATTTAACCCAAACCCTCTTCTACTTCTCTGCTTGATGCAAATTTACTTTTCCTTGTTTAATTTCTGCAAATCCAAGTCCCAATCCCCTTTACAATTCAAGTCATTTACATTTCTTGCACTTTAAGATTCCGCAATTTACATTTCTTGCACTCTAAGTTTCTGCCATTTAATTTCTTGTTCTTTAAGATTCAGCAATTTATTTTCTGTTCTCTTTAATTCCATGCAATTTAATTTCTGCAAATCACAAAACACTCAACTAAATCTTGATTCGCTTGACTAAATTAACCACTAAGCTAAAATTGATCAATCCTTCAATCCCTGTGGGATCGACCTCACTCCCGTGAGTTTTTATTACTTGATGCGACCCGGTACACTTGCCGGTTAGATTTGTGTGTTTTGGGAGAAATTCATTTTTCCACGAAAATATCTCATCAAGGTCTCTCTGGGCTTCTCGCTGCCGCTCAGCTTCTTGTTCGAGCTGTTTAAGGCGACACTATTGTTCACGGATTGCATCTAAGATCTCTGTGTTTGGGGTTTACTTGTCTCCTTGTGGTTGAGGTGTTTCCTTTGATGCAGCATCCGTGTTTTTATGCAGCATTCTTTCTTCCAAGCCGGAGTCATGATCGTTGTCAGGATTGTCTGCCATGATGGTGGGATGACTTCCTGGTCCCCAGTAATGACGCCAATATTCCAAGGGTTACCTGAAACTGAAGGTCGATCTCGGATGAGATCTTCGGGTATGATCGGAGCTATTGGGTCCGACTTGCTGAATCTTGAGATGCGGCTGATCCTTAATCACCGGAGGGTGGTGGTACCTGCAAGAGTCTCCGATGCTTAAGTTAGCACGGGCTTTAGGCAGGTTTTTTGTATGGAATCAGAGTGTGTGTTATACCTGGGTGTTCCAGCATATTTAAAGTAGTAGGGAGTGACCTTCCTTGAGATAAGTTTGTTATCTTATCTTATCTTTTGTGGAGGAGATCTTTATCCTTTAGTCCACCGCCCTTTGGTGAGCGGTGATCCTTTGCTTTGGGCCTACATGGTGATATGGCCGAGCTCTTTAGGAAGAGGTCGGTGACAAATCAGTCTTGTAAGAGGTCGGTTGTTCTGGTCTTCGTCCAACCCAGATCGCATAGCTCGACCCAGAGTATGAACACTAACCATGATTAAAGCCCTAATCTACTTCATCCTTTCTTTGAAAAATGAAACAGAGAGAAATCCCCAACCAAGGTTATACCTCTTGGTTTTCTCATGTGATGATGGTCCTTGGTTAGGTGTTCTCTTGAGGAGGAACCACACAACTCTCTTCATCACCTCATCCCACTTATTCTTCTCCTATTTATGCGTCCATCGCTTCTTCTGGGTCTTCTTCTTCAAATGCAAAAAAAAAAGGAATCAGGAACGAGAGAGCAGGAGAATGATAAAGACAGTAGAGGAGACGCCAAAAGAAAGTCAAGGAGGAGTCTTTCCAATTTTTCTTGTTCTCCATAAATCAGAGCAGCAAGAGGAGTAGAGTGATAGCATGAGATGGGGCTGATCGAAGCTGAAAGGGCTAACCGAAGCTGAGGAGGCATACCCATCTATTTTTCATTTTTCTCTGCTGATTGGGTTACGACAATTGCAAATCACAAGCAAGGAAGGATTCTTGTTCAGTGTAGCAAGCGAGCAGAATTCCTCTATTTGTGTTTATCAAATAAAGTAAGGGTAGAATATATAGAATATTATGTTTGCTGCTGTGTGTACTTGTGATGATTGATGGTTTATTATATGTTTAATTGATGAGAAGTGCATATTGAATTTCTATTATGATAAGATGCAGAAAAGTGAGTGTTTAATTATGTATGTGTATTTGTAAAAAGGTGTATTGATGAGTCTAAACTCTTGGAGCTATGATAATCATTCTAGCAACTTTGGTTAGTCAAAATAAAGATAGAATTATGGTTGTAGAGGGATTTTAGGCTTAAATATAAGTTTTGGTATTTGAGGTTGTGGGAATTGCATTGTGCAGAATTTCTACATAATTAGTAGCAGAATGAATGAATATCTGGGAGCAGTCCAAACCAAAATTTTGTATGAAATTATTTTTATATGAAATTTTAAATTTTTTTGAATGTCTTATAAAAATTTCAGAATTAATTGATAAGTGAATTGGGAGAAACGAATTTTTGAAGATTGATGGCTTCTGAGAAAATTCTGTTTTCTTACTGCAGAAGCACAAAATTCCAACCCACTTAACTTTTAATTCTGATAAGGGATTAAGTTAAAACTAGCATAAATTTAAAGTTTTGTATGTCTATATTCTCCAATTTAAATTTCAGATGAATACCACGTTTAGCCAATTAAATATGATGTAGGGAAGGTGGCTAACTCCCTGAATTCTGAAAACCATTTTCAAAAGAACAGGGGAACGTTCCTGATTAAATAACTTTTTCATACGGCCTGATATTGATCCAAAATTTGTTTTGTTTGAAATATAAATGAGTCTTATTTGATGTTACCAATTTTGAAAGGTAATGGGTAAAATTTAGATTTTTAATGAATTTATCAATTTTACTGCTTCCTACTATTTTTCTGCAATGATAGTAGAATTTTGAAAGATTTGTACAAGTTTCAATTATGGTCGGATTGTCCCAGAACCAAGTTTTATTTTCTAAACCAGTGATTTTACAATAACTAAGGGAATTATAGAGAGTCTAATGACCAATTAAGGATGTCTACATGATAAATTGTTAAGGAGGGTTTGAAAGTGTTAAGATTAAAGGAACCCGTAAGGGTGGCGCTAGTACCATTCTAAGGAAGGATATGCCCAATTTTCTTTTTGTAAGAATATATGAACTTAGTTAAATGAAAGAGTGTAGAATATTCCCAAAGTAACTAAAGTTACAAGGTGATGCGGAGGTATGCTTAGTAACATGGTGATGCGGAGGTATACTTAGTAATATGGTGATGCGGGGGTATGCATATTTATAAGATGATGTGAAGGCATGAAGAAAAGAAAGAAAATGAGAAACCATGAATGAATAATGATTCATAAGAACTGTTTTTTTGAATGGGCCTTTGTGCCAAATTGCTAATACGGAAGCGCCCGCCTAACAGATAGCCTAAGGTTGTTAATGCAGGAATATTCACCTAACTGATAGCACTATTTCTTACTGTGATGCCAAGAGATCCTAACTTACATGGTAAAGATACCACATTCGGGGTTCGCCCCGAGTAACGTCGGATTGCGGGTAGACAATCGACGCATGAGCTCATGGCCTGCAGTAGTGTTCATACCCTGGGTCGAGCTGTCCGACCCGGGATAAATCAACTGACCTCTTCGGCTCAGGACTATCCGACCTCTTCTCAAAGAGCTCGGCCAAATCACCAGGAAAGCCCAAAAAGGGCTCAAACAGAGAAACACGACCCAAATCCAAAGGCAGCCCAAGCCTAGAGAGATAAAAAGAAGTTATAAAAAGTAACCCATAAAAAGTGACCTGACGAGGTCTGACTAAAAATGGATTACTAAAATAACTTAATAAGGCCCGACAGAGAAGTCGGACCAAAGAAATGATCACTAAAAAGGGACAAAGACACCTCCAAAAGGTCAGAGCTGCTTCGCTATAAAGGTACAAGTCTTGCAAAAAAGACACTACCTAGAAAGCAAAAGCACAAGTCGAGACGGTGCTAAAAAGTCATCCAAACAAACTATAAAGAAAAGGTTCCTAATCAGAACACTACCTAAAAAGTTGTTGGAATGTGACTAAAAATCCCGGATAACGAAGTCCTACAGGTTGACGTCAGCCAAGAAAAGGCGTAAAGCACGATCTCAAAGAACAAGTTAGAAGGTTGAGAAACAACTTAAGGCTCAAAAGGGGAACAGCTCCACTCAAACAAAGAAATAGGGCTACAAGGAATTCGATGACTAAAAAGGTTCTATAAGAACACTAAAAAGTCATCGGACAAGTCAGCCCGGACACCGAATAATCGGTCGATGAATTTGATTTTCACCTTGCTGACCTCTTCGTAATCGGACGATGAATTTGGTTTTCACCTTGCCGACCTTTTCATAATTGGACGATGAATTTGGTTTTCACATTGCCAACCTCTTCGTAATCGGACGATGAATTTGGTTTTCACCTTACCGACCTCTTCGTAATCGGACGATAAATTTTTGCGTTTTATGAGGTTAGATTAATGCGTCATGGTAGGAAACTTTTTAGGGAATCTGAAAACTTTATTCAAATGATAATAAAAGATAGAAATATGAACAAGAGTGTATACATATGAGCGCTTACCCTTCTAAATCTTGGCCTGGCGCCTCATTAAAAAACCTTTTCAGGAAAAAGAGTGCACCTTGACCCAAGATCTTTTATTATTTTCTAACTATAGTACCTTCTTAGATTACAGGCGTTCCATGACCTGGGTAGCTCTTGTCCCTTGAGGTCAGACACCTTGTAGTAACCTCTTCCCAGTACTTCTGTTACTCGGTATGGTCCTTTCCAGTTAGCTGCTAGCTTCCCTTCTCCTGACCGACCTGCTCCGATATCATTTCGGATTAAGATGAGATTATTGGTGGTGAACCTTCACTAGACTACCTTCCGATTATATCTTAGAGCCATTCGACGCTTTAAGGCTTCCTCTTTAATTCAGATTCTTTTTCGGACTTCTGGAAGTAGGTCGAGCTCTTTCCTTTGAGCCTGGGAGTTGGTATCTTCATTATAGAAGATCATTCTAGGAGATCCTTTTTCTATCTCTACGGGGATCATTGCCTCCATTCCAAAAGCAAGTCGGAATGGTGATTCTTCAGGAGTTGAGTGTGGTGTTGTCCGATATGCCCATAGGACTTGCGGGAGATCTTCAGCCCAAGCTCCCTTGGCGTCTTGTAACCTCCGTTTTAACCCAGCCAGTATGACTTTGTTGGTGGCTTCCGCTTGTCTATTGGCTTGTGGGTGCTCTACAGAGGTGAACTGGTGCTTGATTTTTAGATCAGCTACCAGATTTCTAAAGCCTGTGTTGGTGAATTGAGTACCATTATTTGTGGTGATGGAGCATGGGATCCCAAATCTTGTGATAATATTTCTGTATAGAAATTTCTGACTACTTTGGGCTGTGGCCTTAGCTAATGGTTCTGCTTCAATCCATTTTGTGAAGTAGTCTATGCCTATAATGAGGAACTTGACTTGTCCAGACCCCTAGGGAAAGGGTCCAAGGAGGTTGAGCCTCCACTTTGCGAATGGCCAGGGTGAAGTAGCCCAGATGAGCTCCTCGGGTGGAGCTATGTGGAAGTTAGCATGCTTTTGGCATGGTGGACATGTCTTGACAAACTCTGTAGCTTCCTTTTGCAAGGTCGGCCAGTAGAAACCAGCTCGGAGTACCTTTTTAGCAAGGGCTCGTGCTCCGAGGTAATTGTCGCACATGCCACTGTAGACTTCTTCGAGAACATCCTTTGTAGCGGAGGTCGGGACGCATTTTAGGAGAGGTTAGAGATTCCTCTTTTGTATATGGCGTCTTGTAATATGGTGTAGTACTGAGCTTCTCATATTAGCCTCTTTGCCGCCTTTTTGTCTACCGGGAGCATTTCTGACTTAAGGTAGTTAATTATAGGAGTTATCCATCCTTGATCCTGTCCTGATATGGCTAAGATATTTTTTTCCTCCAAGGTTGATGGATTTTGGAGAGTTTCTTGGATGAGACTTCTATTGTTGCCCCCTGGTTTGGTGCTGGCTAGTTTTGAAAGTGCATCAGCTCAGACATTCTGTTCTCGAGGTATCTGTTGGACCTCATATCCCTTAAATTGTCCGAGCTATTCTTTGGTTTTGTCAATGTATTTTTTCATAGTGGGATCTGTTCATACACTGGGTCGAGCTACCCGACCTGGGATGATTGGCGACAAAAGCGACCGACCTCTTCAGGTCAGACTATCCGACCTCTTCTCAAAGAGGTCGGCCAAATCGACAGGGAAGCCCAAATAAAGGGCCAAATAGAGGAACACGACCCAAATCCACAGGCCATCCAAGCCTATAGAGATAAGGGCGGTTCCCTTGAAGATAAGCTGACCTCAACTCAAAGATAAAGATAAGATAAGATAACTAACTTATCTTGAAAGGTCACTCTACAACCACTATAAATACACTGGAGCACCCAGGTGTAACTCATACTCTGATTCTACAATAAACCTGCTTAATACCCATGCTAACTTAAGCATCGGAGTCTCTTGCAGGTACCCCCCACCCTTCGGTGACCAAGAATCAGAAGGGAAGCCAGTCTAACAATCCGGACACGTCATCTCTGACCAGTACAGAAGATCTCATCCGAGATCGGCCTACAGTTTCAGGTAACCCTCAGAACATTGGCGCCGTTGCCGGGGACCTAGAAGTCATCCCATCATCATGGCGGACGACCATGGGAATGACCATGATTCAGATCTAGAGGACAGAACGCCGCACAAAAACGCGGACGCTACACCAAAAGATACTCCGGAGTTTAACGGAGACAAAAAATCATCACATCCGGGAGTAATAGAAGCACTTCAAGATCGCCTAAAGCAACTTGAAAAAGAAAGCCAGCATCAACGAGAAGTTGGCAAGGATCTACAAAGAGAGGTAAGGCGACGTCGAGAATTAGAAGATAAACTCCTGCAACTTGAAGCCGATCTCAAAGCAAAGGCTACCCGGACCACCCCTGAGGACAACCCACGCAAAGATCAAGATCCATTCACTAGGGAAATCATGAAAACTAAAATTCCTAAGGACTTCAAACTCCCAGATATGACTTTGTACGATGGAACTACAGATCCCAACCATCACCTCAGCAACTTCAGAAGCAGAATGTATGATGAGCGGATAATTTATACGCTTTTTGACATTGTTTTTAGTATGTTTTTAGTAGGATCTAGTTACTTTTAGGGATGTTTTTAATAGATTTTGTGTTAAATTCACATTTCTGGACTTTACTATGAGTTTGTGTGTTTTTCTGTGATTTCAGGTATTTTCTGGCTGAAATTGAGGGACTTGAGCAGAAATCAGATTCAGAGGTTGAAAAAGGACTGCTGATGCTGTTGGATTCTGACCTCCCTGTACTCAAAGTGGATTTTCTGGAGCTACAGAACTCGAAATGGAGCGCTTCAAATTGCGTTAGAAATTAGACATCCAGGGCTTTCCAGCAATATATAATAGTCCATACTTTGGCCAAGAATTGACGATGTAAACTGGCGTTCAACGCCAGCTTTCTACCCAAATCTGGCGTCCAGCGCCAGAAAAGGATCCAAAACCAGAGTTGAACGCCCAAACTGGCACAAAAACTGGCGTTCAACTCCACAAATGGCCTCTGCACGTGCAACACTTAAGCTCAGCCCAAACACACACCAAGTGGGCCCCGGAAGTGGATTTATACATCAAATACTTACTCATGTAAACCCTAGTAGCTAGTTTATTATAAATAGGACCTCTTATTATTGTATTAGGCATCTTTGGATTACCTTATGATCCTTTGATCACGTTTTAGGGGGCTGGCCATCTCGGCCATGCCTGGACCTTCACTTATGTATTTTTAACGGTAGAGTTTCTACACTCCATAGATTAAGGTGTGGAGCTCTGCTGTCCCTCAAAGATTAATGCAAAGTACTACTGTTTTCTATTCAATTCTTCTTATTTCGCTTCTAAGATATCCATTCGCACCCAAGAACGTGATGAAGGTGATGATTATGTGTGACGCTCATCATCCTTCTCCCTTATGAACGCGTGTCTGACAAACACTTCTGTTCTACATGAAATAAGCTAGAATGAGTATCTCTTAGATCTCCTAACCAGAATCTTCGTGGCGTAAGCTAGAATGATGGCAGCATTCAAGAGAATCCGGAAGGTCTAAACCTTGTCTGTGGTATTCCGAGTAGGATTCAATGATTGAATGACTGTGACAAGCTCCTAACTCGCGATTGCAGGGCGTTAGTGAAAGACGCAAAAGGATAGTAAATCCTATTCCAGCATGATCGAGAACCGACAGATGAATAGCCGTGCCGTGACAGGGTGCGTGAGCATATTATTCACTGAGAGGATAAGATGAAGCCATTGACAAGGGTGATGCCTCCAGACGATTAGCCGTGCTGTGACAGGGCATTGGATCATTTTCCCGTGAGATGACCGAAAGTAGCCATTGACAGTGGTGATGTATCACATAAAGCCAGCCATGGAAAGGAGTAAGACTGATTGGATGAAGATAGCAGGAAAGCAGAGGTTCAGAGGAACGAAAAGCATCTCCATTCGCTTATCTGAAATTCCTACCAATGATTTACATAAGTACCTCTATCCCTATTCTTTTATTTATTATTCGAAAACTCCATAATTATTTTATATCCGCCTGACTGAGATTTACAAGGTGACCATAGCTTGCTTCATACCAACAATCTCCGTGGGATTCGACCCTTACTCACGTAAGGTATTACTTGGACGACCCAGTGCACTTGCTGGTTAGTTGTATCGAAGTTGTGACAATTATGAATTAAGATCAGAGCACCAAGCTCTGGAGCCATTACCAGGATTTGTTCGAGCCTGGAGATCACAATTTCGTGCACCAAGTTTTTGGCGCCGTTGCCGGGGATTGTTCGAGTTTGGACAACTAACGGTTCATCTTGTTGCTCAGATTAGGTAATTTTCTTTTTGTTTTCTTTTCAAAAAATTTTTCAAAAACCTTTCAAAAATTCCTCACTTGTTTTCGAAAAAAAAAATTTACTAAAAATAATGTTTTCAAAAATAAATTATTCTATGGCTTCAAAATTTTTAAGAATGAATTCTAGTGTTTCATGAAGCATGTTGAAGCCTATCTGGCTGTAAAGCCATACCCAAACTGCTTTGGGATTGGCTAATCACTTCAGTGGAGTCATGCCCAATCCTTCTGGATAGGGTATGTCAGGCTTGTCATGTCTGAATTACACTCATTTTTATTAAAGCTTGGCTGGCTATTAAGCCATGCCTGACCCTTTGATTGGAGCTTTAAGACTAACATGGCAAGATTCCTGGAATTCATATTAAAAATTTTGAAATCCTTATTTTTATTTTTCACAATAATTTTCGAAAAAAAAAAATAATAAATAAAAATACAAAAAAAATTAGAAAATCATAAAAATCAAAAATATTTTTGTGTTTCTTGTTTGAGTCTTGAGTCATGTTATAAGTTTGGTGTCAATTGCATATGCATCTTGCATTTTTTCGAAAATATCATGATCTTCAAGTTGTTCTTGGTAAGTCTTCTTGTTTGATCTTGATGATTTTTTGTTTTGTGTCTTTTCATGTTTATCATATGCATTCTTGAATTCTTAGTGCGTAAGCATTAAAGAATTCTAAGTTTGGTATCTTGCATGTTTTCTTTGCATTAAAAATTTTTCAAAATTGTGTCTATGATGTTCATCTTGACATTCAAAGTGTTCTTGGTGTTCATCTTGACATTCATAGCATTCTTGCATGCATCACATGTTTTGATCTAAAAATTTCATGCATTGCATAATTTTCACGTTTTCATAAAAATTCAAAAAAAAAGAAATCAAAAAAAATATCTTCCCCTTTTTCTCTCATCAAATTCGAAAATTTGAGTTGACTTTTTCAAAAATTTTTAAAATCAAGTTGTTTCTTATGAGTCAAATCAAATTTTCAATTTGAAAATCTTATCTTTTTCAAAATCTTTTTCAAAATTCAAAATCTTTTTCAAAATTCATGATTATTTTCGAAAATTCCAAAAAAATAATTTTCAAAAACCTTTTTCTTATTTTATATCATAATTTTCGAAAATAACATAATCAATTAAAGTTTTGATTCAAAAATTTGAAGTTTGTTACTTGCTTGTTAAGAAAGATTCAAACTTTAAGTTCTAGAATCATATGTTTTGATTTCTTATGAATCAAGTCATTAATTGTGATTTTAAAAATCAAATCTTTTTCAAAAACTAATTTCTATCATATCTTTTCAAAAAAATATCTTCTTATCTTATCTTTTTCAAAATTTGATTTCAAAATATCTTCTCTAACTTCCCAACTTCTTATCTTTTCAAATTTGTTTCAACTAACTAACTAACTTTTTGTTTGTTTCTTAACTTTTTCAAAACTACCTAACTAACTCTCTCTCTCTAATTTTCGAAAATATCTTTCCTCTTTTTCAAAAATTTCTTTTTTATTAACTAATTATTTTTATTTTTGATTTAAAAAAAAATTTTCGAAAAAAATACTAACCTTTTTCAAAAACTATTTTCAAAAATCACTAACTCTTTTTCAAAAATTGTTTTCGAAAATTCACTTCCCCCTCTCATCTTCTTCTATTTGTTTATTGATATACTAACATCTTTCCTTCAACTCTCCAAAAATCTGAACCCCCTCTCTCTCTGAGTTCAGATTTTCTTTCCTTCTTTTCTTCTACTAACACAAGGATCCCTATACCGTGGTGTAAAGGATCCATATTATTATTACTATTTTTTCTGTGCCATCTTCTTTGTCATATGAGCAGGAGCAAGGACAAAAACATTCTTGTTAAAGCAGATCCAGAACCTGAAAGGACTCTGAAGAAAAAATTAAGAGAAGCTAAAATACAACAATCCAGAGATAACCTTTCAGAAATTTTCGAACAAGAAAAGGAGATGGCAGCCGAAAATAATAATAATATAAGGAAGATGCTTGGTGACTTCACTGCACCTAATTCCAATTTACATGGAAGAAGCATCTCCATTCCTGCCATTGGAGCAAACAACTTTGAGCTGAAACCTCAATTAGTTTCTCTGATGCAGCAAAACTGCAAGTTTCATGGACTTCCATCTGAAGATCCCTTTCAGTTCTTAACTGAATTCTTGCAGATATGTGATACTGTTAAGACTAATGGAGTAAATCCTGAAGTCTACAGGCTCATGCTTTTCCCTTTTGCTGTAAGAGACAGAGCTAGATTATGGTTGGATTCTCAACCCAAAGACAGCCTAAACTCTTGGGATAAGCTGGTCACGGCTTTCTTAGCCAAGTACTTTCCTCCTCAAAAGCTGAGCAAGCTTAGAGCTGATGTTCAAACCTTCAGGCAGAAAGAAGGTGAATCCCTCTATGAAGCTTGGGAAAGATACAAACAGTTGACCAAAAAGTGTCCTTCTGACATGCTTTCAGAATGGACCATCCTGGATATATTCTATGATGGTTTATCTGAGCTATCAAAGATGTCACTGGACACTTCTGCAGGTGGATCCATTCACCTAAAGAAAATGCCTGCAGAAGCTCAAGAACTCATTGACATGGTTGCTAATAACCAGTTCATGTACACTTCTGAAAGGAATCCTGTGAGTAATGGGACGCCTATGAAGAAGGGAGTTCTTGAAGTTGATACTCTGAATGCCATATTGGCTCAGAATAAAATATTGACTCAGCAAGTCAATATGATTTCTCAGAGTCTGAATGGAATGCAAGCTGCATCCAACAGTACTCAAGAGGCTTCTTATGAAGAAGAAGCTTATGATCCTGAGAACCCTGCAATAACAGAGGTAAATTACTTAGGTGAACCTTATGGAAACACCTATAACTCAACATGGAGAAATCATCCAAATTTCTCATGGAAGGATGAAAAGCCTCAACAAGGCTTTAATAATGGTGGAAGAAACAGGTTTAGCAATAGCAAGCCTTTTCCACCATCAACTCAGCAACAGAGAGAGAACTCTGAACAAAATGCTTCTAATTTAGCAAATCTAGTCTCTGATCTATCTAAGGTCACTGTAAGTTTCATGAATGAAATAAGGTCTTCCATTAGAAATCTGGAAGCACAAGTGGGCCAGCTGAGTAAAAGGATCACTAAAATCCCTCCTAGTATTCTCCCAAGCAATACAAAAGAGAACCCAAAAGGAGAATGCAAGGCCATTGACATAAGCGCCATGGCCGAACCTGTGAGGAGAGGAGAGAACGTGAATCCCAAGGAGGAAGACCTCCAGGGACGTCCAGTGATCAATAAGGAGCTTCCCTCTGGGGAACCAAAGGACTCTGAGGCTCATCTAGAGACCATAGAGATTCCATTGAACCTCCTTATACCCTTCATGAGCTCTGATGAGTATTCCTCTTCAGAAGAGAATGAGGATGTTACTGAAGAGCAAACTGCCAAGTTTCTTGGTGCAATCATGAAGCTGAATGCCAAATTATTTGGCATTGATACTTGGGAAGTTGAACCTCCCTTGTTCATCAATGAACTAAGTGATCTGGATCAACTGACATTGCCTCAGAAGAGACAGCATCCTGGAAAGTTCATAATACCCTGTACCATAGGCACCATGATCTTTAAGGCTCTGTGTGACCTTGGTTCAGGAATAAACCTCATGCCCCTCTCTGTAATAGAGAAACTGGGAATCTATGGGGTGCAAGCTGCTAAAATCTCACTAGAGATGGCAGACAGCTCAAGAAAACAGGCTTATGGACAAGTAGAGGATGTATTAGTAAAGGTTGAGGGCCTTTACATCCCTGCTGATTTCATAGTCCTGGATACTGGAAAGGAAGAGGATGAATCCATCATCCTAGGAAGACCTTTCCTGGCCACAGCAAGAGCTGTGATTGATGTTGACAGAGGTGAAATAGTCCTTCAAATGGAATGAGAACTCCCTTGTGTTTAAAACACAAGGATCTCCCTCTGCAACCATGGAGAGGAAGCAGAAAAAGCTTCTCTCAAAGCAGAGTCAACCAGAGCCCCCACAGTCAAACTCTAAGTTTGGTGTTGGGAGGCCACAACCAAACTCTAAGTTTGGTGTTGAACTCCCATATCCAAACTCTAAGTTTGGTGTTGGAGAGTCTCAACAAAGCTCTGCACATCTGTGAGGCTCCATAAGAGCCCACTGTCAAGCTATTGACATTAAAGAAACGCTTGTTGGGAGGCAACCCAATGTTTATCTAATTCTTATTTTTATTGTTTTTCATGTTTTCTTAGGTTCATGATCATGTGGAGTCACAAAATAAATATAAAAATTGAAAACGGAATCAAAAACAGCAGAAGAAAAATCACACCCTGGAGGAGCATCTGTCTGGCGTTCAAACGCCAGAACAGAGCATGGTTCTAGCGCTGAACGCCCAGAATGGGCAGCATCCTGGCGCTGAACGCCCAGAACAAGCATGGTTCTGGCGTTCAACGCCAGAAATGGCAGCAAAGGGGCGTTGAACGCCCAAAAAGGGCACCAACCTGGCGCTGAACGCCCAGAGTTGTGTGCAAGGGCATTTTACATGCCTAAATTGGTGCAGGGATGTAAATGCCTTGACACCTCAGGATCTGTGGACCCCACAGTATCCCCACCTACCTCATCATCTCTCTTCCCATTCATGATCATCCCTTCTACTTTCCATTTACCACTCACATCCATACACCCACTACCTTCAAAATTCAACATCTCTCTCCCACCCAATCCCACCCATATGGCCGAATACACATTCCCATCCATCTCCTCCATATCTTCTTCTTATTCTTCTATTCTTTCTTCTTTTGCTCGAGGGCGAGCAACATTCTAAGTTTGGTGTGGTAAAAGCATAGCTTTTTTGTTTTTTCCATAACCATTGATGGCACCTAAGGCCATAGAAACCTCTAGAAAGAGGAAAGGGAAGACAAAAGCTTCCATCAAGGGTCTATAGCTCAGTGGTAGAACATTTGACTGCAAATCAAGAGATCCCTGAGATACCTCAGGGGATACATTTTCTTCCACACAATTATTGGAAGCAACTAAGGGTGGAACATCAAGAGCACTCCATCATCCTCCATGAAATCAGAGAAGATCTAAAAGCAATGAAGGAGGAGTAGCAAAGACAAGGAAGAGACATAGAAGAGCTCAAGGACATCACTAAGGTGGATTCATTCCTTGTTCTTATTTCTTCTGTTTTTCGTTTTCTATGTTATGTGCTTATCTATGTTTGTGTCTTCATTACATGATCATTAGTAGTAATAACTATGTCTTAAAGCTATGAATGTCCTATGAATCCATCACCTCTCTTAAATGAAAAATGTTTTAATTCAAAAGAACAAGAAGTACATGAGTTTCGAATTTATCCTTGAACTTAGCTTAATTATATTGATGTGGTGACAATGCTTCTTGTTTTCTGAATGTATGCTTGAACAGTGCATATGTCTTTTGAAGTTGTTGTTTAAGAATGTTAAATATGTTGGCTCTTGAAAGAATGATGACTAGGAGACATGTTATTTGATAATCTGAAAAATCATAAAAATGATTCTTGAAGCAAGAAAAAGCAGCAAAAAAAACAAAGCTTGCAGAAAAAAAAAAGAAGAAAAAAAATTAGGCGAAAAAAAAAATAGAAAGAAAAAGAAAAAGCAAGCAGAAAAAGCCAAAAGCTCTTAAAACCAAGAGGCAAGAGCAAAAAGCCAATAACCCTTAAAACCAAAAGGCAAGGGCAAATAAAAAGGATCCCAAGGCTTTGAGCATCAGTGGATAGGAGGACCTAAAGGAATAAAATCCTGGTCTAAGCGGCTAAACCAAGCTGTCCCTAACCATGTGCTTGTGGCGTGTAGGTGTCAAGTGAAAACTTGAGACTGGGCGGTTAAAGTCAAGGTCCAAAGCAAAAAAAGAGTGTGCTTAAGAACCCTGGACACCTCTAATTGGGGACTTTAGCAAAGCTGAGTCACAATCTGAAAAGGTTCACCCAATTATGTGTTTGTGGCATTTATGTATCCGGTGGTAATACTGGAAAACAAAGTGCTTAGGGCCATGGCCAAGACTCATAAAGAAGCTGTGTTCAAAAATCATCATACTGAACTAGGAGAGTCAATAACACTATTCGAAATCTGAAGTTCCTATAGATGCCAATCATTCTAAACTTCAATGGATAAAGTGAGATGCCAAAACTATTAAAGAGGCAAAAAGCTATAAGTCCCGCTCATATGATTGCAGCTATGTTTCATTGATAGTTTGGAATTTATAGTATATTCTATTCTTTTTATCCTATTTTGATTTTCAGTTGCTTGGGGACAAGCAACAATTTAAGTTTGGTGTTGTGATGAGCGGATAATTTATACGCTTTTTGACATTGTTTTTAGTATGTTTTTAGTAGGATCTAGTTACTTTTAGGGATGTTTTTAATAGATTTTGTGTTAAATTCACATTTCTGGACTTTACTATGAGTTTGTGTATTTTTCTGTGATTTCAGGTATTTTCTGGCTGAAATTGAGGGACTTGAGCAGAAATCAGATTCAGAGGTTGAAAAAGGACTGCTGATGCTGTTGGATTCTGACCTCCCTACACTCAAAGTGGATTTTCTGGAGCTACAGAACTCGAAATGGAGCGCTTCCAATTGCGTTGGAAAGTAGACATCCAGGGCTTTCCAGCAAAATATATAGTCCATACTTTGGCCAAGAATTGACGATGTAAATTGGCGTTCAACGCCAGCTTTCTACCCAAATCTGGCGTCCAGCGGCAGAAAAGGATCCAAAACCAGAGTTGAACGCCCAAACTGGCACAAAAACTGGCGTTCAACTCCACAAATGGCCTCTGCACGTGCAACACTTAAGCTCAGCCCAAACACACACCAAGTAGGCCCCGGAAGTGGATTTATACATCAAATACTTACTCATGTAAACCCTAGTAGCTAGTTTATTATAAATAGGACCTCTTACTATTGTATTAGGCATCTTTGGATTACCTTATGATCCTTTGATCACGTTTTAGGGGGCTGGCCATCTCGGCCATGCCTGGACCTTCACTTATGTATTTTTAACGGTAGAGTTTCTACACTCCACAGATTAAGGTGTGGAGCTCTGCTGTCCCTCAAAGATTAATGCAAAGTACTACTGTTTTCTATTCAATTCTTCTTATTTTGCTTCTAAGATATCCATTCACACCCAAGAATGTGATGAAGGTGATGATTATGTGTGACGCTCATCATCCTTCTCCCTTATGAACGCGTGTCTGACAAACACTTCTGTTCTACATGAAATAAGCTAGAATGAGTATCTCTTAGATCTCCTAACCAGAATCTTCGTGGGGTAAGCTAGAATGATGGCAGCATTCAAGAGAATCCGGAAGGTCTAAACCTTGTCTGTGGTATTCCGAGTAGGATTCAATGATTGAATGACTGTGACAAGCTCCTAACTCGCGATTGCAGGGCGTTAGTGACAGACGCAAAAGGATAGTAAATCCTATTCCAGCATGATCGAGAACCGACAGATGAATAGCCGTGCCGTGACAGGGTGCGTGAGCATATTATTCACTGAGAGGATAAGATGAAGCCATTGACAAGGGTGATGCCTCCAGACGATTAGCCGTGCCGTGACAGGGCATTGGATCATTTTCCCGTGAGATGACCGAAAGTAGCCATTGACAGTGGTGATGTATCACATAAAGCCAGCCATGGAAAGGAGTAAGACTGATTGGATGAAGATAGCAGGAAAGCAGAGGTTCAGAGGAACGAAAAGCATCTCCATTCGCTTATCTGAAATTCCTACCAATGATTTACATAAGTACCTCTATCCCTATTCTTTTATTTATTATTCGAAAACTCCATAATTATTTTATATCCGCCTGACTGAGATTTACAAGGTGACCATAGCTTGCTTCATACCAACAATCTCCGTGGGATTCGACCCTTACTCACGTAAGGTATTACTTGGACGACCCAGTGCACTTGCTGGTTAGTTGTATCGAAGTTGTGACAATTATGAATTAAGATCAGAGCACCAAGCTCTGGAGCCATTACCAGGATTTGTTCGAGCCTGGAGATCACAATTTCGTGCACCAAGTTTTTGGCGCTGTTGCCGGGGATTGTTCGAGTTTGGACAACTAACGGTTCATCTTGTTGCTCAGATTAGGTAATTTTCTTTTTGTTTTCTTTTCAAAAAATTTTTCAAAAACCTTTCAAAAATTCCTCACTTGTTTTCGAAAAAAAAAATTTACTAAAAATAATGTTTCAAAAATAAATTATTCTATGGCTTCAAAATTTTTAAGAATGAATTCTAGTGTTTCATGAAGCATGTTGAAGCCTATCTGGCTGTAAAGCCATACCCAAACTGCTTTGGGATTGGCTAATCACTTCAGTGGAGTCATGCCCAATCCTTCTGGATAGGGTATGTCAGGCTTGTCATGTCTGAATTACACTCATATTTTTATTAAAGCTTGGCTGGCTATTAAGCCATGCCTGACTCTTTGATTGGAGCTTTAAGACTAACATGACAAGATTCCTGGAATTCATATTAAAAATTTTGAAATCCTTATTTTTATTTTTCACAATAATTTTCGAAAAAAAAAATAATAAATAAAAATACAAAAAAAATTAGAAAATCATAAAAATCAAAAATATTTTTGTGTTTCTTGTTTGAGTCTTGAGTCATGTTATAAGTTTGGTGTCAATTGCATATGCATCTTGCATTTTTTCGAAAATATCATGATCTTCAAGTTGTTCTTGGTAAGTCTTCTTGTTTGATCTTGATGATTTTTTGTTTTGTGTCTTTTCATGTTTATCATATGCATTCTTGAATTCTTAGTGCGTAAGCATTAAAGAATTCTAAGTTTGGTGTCTTGCATGTTTTCTTTGCATTAAAAATTTTTCAAAATTGTGTCTATGATGTTCATCTTGACATTCAAAGTGTTCTTGGTGTTCATCTTGACATTCATAGCATTCTTGCATGCATCACATGTTTTGATCTAAAAATTTCATGCATTGCATAATTTTCACGTTTTCATAAAAATTCAAAAAAAAAGAAATCAAAAAAAATATCTTCCCCTTTTTCTCTCATCAAATTCGAAAATTTGAGTTGACTTTTTCAAAAATTTTTAAAATCAAGTTGTTTCTTATGAGTCAAATCAAATTTTCAATTTGAAAATCTTATCTTTTTCAAAATCTTTTTCAAAATTCAAAATCTTTTTCAAAATTCATGATTATTTTCGAAAATTCCAAAAAAATAATTTTCAAAAACCTTTTTCTTATTTTATATCATAATTTTCGAAAATAACATAATCAATTAAAGTTTTGATTCAAAAATTTGAAGTTTGTTACTTGCTTGTTAAGAAAGATTCAAACTTTAAGTTCTAGAATCATATGTTTTGATTTCTTATGAATCAAGTCATTAATTGTGATTTTAAAAATCAAATCTTTTTCAAAAACTAATTTCTATCATATCTTTTCAAAAAAATATCTTCTTATCTTATCTTTTTCAAAATTTGATTTCAAAATATCTTCTCTAACTTCCCAACTTCTTATCTTTTCAAATTTGTTTCAACTAACTAACTAACTTTTTTGTTTGTTTCTTAACTTTTTCAAAACTACCTAACTAACTCTCTCTCTCTAATTTTCGAAAATATCTTTCCTCTTTTTCAAAAATTTCTTTTTTATTAACTAATTATTTTTATTTTTGATTTAAAAAAAAAATTTTCGAAAAAAATACTAACCTTTTTCAAAAACTATTTTCAAAAATCACTAACTCTTTTTCAAAAATTGTTTTCGAAAATTCACTTCCCCCTCTCATCTTCTTCTATTTGTTTATTGATATACTAACATCTTTCCTTCAACTCTCCAAAAATCTGAACCCCCTCTCTCTCTGAGTTCAGATTTTCTTTCCTTCTTTTCTTCTACTAACACAAGGATCCCTATACCGTGGTGTAAAGGATCCATATTATTATTACTATTTTTTCTGTGCCATCTTCTTTGTCATATGAGCAGGAGCAAGGACAAAAACATTCTTGTTAAAGCAGATCCAGAACCTGAAAGGACTCTGAAGAAAAAATTAAGAGAAGCTAAAATACAACAATCCAGAGATAACCTTTCAGAAATTTTCGAACAAGAAAAGGAGATGGCAGCCGAAAATAATAATAATATAAGGAAGATGCTTGGTGACTTCACTGCACCTAATTCCAATTTACATGGAAGAAGCATCTCCATTCCTGCCATTGGAGCAAACAACTTTGAGCTGAAACCTCAATTAGTTTCTCTGATGCAGCAAAACTGCAAGTTTCATGGACTTCCATCTGAAGATCCCTTTCAGTTCTTAACTGAATTCTTGCAGATATGTGATACTGTTAAGACTAATGGAGTAAATCCTGAAGTCTACAGGCTCATGCTTTTCCCTTTTGCTGTAAGAGACAGAGCTAGATTATGGTTGGATTCTCAACCCAAAGACAGCCTAAACTCTTGGGATAAGCTGGTCACGGCTTTCTTAGCCAAGTACTTTCCTCCTCAAAAGCTGAGCAAGCTTAGAGCTGATGTTCAAACCTTCAGGCAGAAAGAAGGTGAATCCCTCTATGAAGCTTGGGAAAGATACAAACAGTTGACCAAAAAGTGTCCTTCTGACATGCTTTCAGAATGGACCATCCTGGATATATTCTATGATGGTTTATCTGAGCTATCAAAGATGTCACTGGACACTTCTGCAGGTGGATCCATTCACCTAAAGAAAACGCCTGCAGAAGCTCAAGAACTCATTGACATGGTTGCTAATAACCAGTTCATGTACACTTCTGAAAGGAATCCTGTGAGTAATGGGACGCCTATGAAGAAGGGAGTTCTTGAAGTTGATACTCTGAATGCCATATTGGCTCAGAATAAAATATTGACTCAGCAAGTCAATATGATTTCTCAGAGTCTGAATGGAATGCAAGCTGCATCCAACAGTACTCAAGAGGCTTCTTATGAAGAAGAAGCTTATGATCCTGAGAACCCTGCAATAACAGAGGTAAATTACTTAGGTGAACCTTATGGAAACACCTATAACTCAACATGGAGAAATCATCCAAATTTCTCATGGAAGGATGAAAAGCCTCAACAAGGCTTTAATAATGGTGGAAGAAACAGGTTTAGCAATAGCAAGCCTTTTCCACCATCAACTCAGCAACAGAGAGAGAACTCTGAACAAAATGCTTCTAATTTAGCAAATCTAGTCTCTGATCTATCTAAGGTCACTGTAAGTTTCATGAATGAAATAAGGTCTTCCATTAGAAATCTGGAAGCACAAGTGGGCCAGCTGAGTAAAAGGATCACTAAAATCCCTCCTAGTATTCTCCCAAGCAATACAAAAGAGAACCCAAAAGGAGAATGCAAGGCCATTGACATAAGCGCCATGGCCGAACCTGTGAGGAGAGGAGAGAACGTGAATCCCAAGGAGGAAGACCTCCAGGGACGTCCAGTGATCAATAAGGAGCTTCCCTCTGGGGAACCAAAGGACTCTGAGGCTCATCTAGAGACCATAGAGATTCCATTGAACCTCCTTATACCCTTCATGAGCTCTGATGAGTATTCCTCTTCAGAAGAGAATGAGGATGTTACTGAAGAGCAAACTGCCAAGATTCTTGGTGCAATCATGAAGCTGAATGCCAAATTATTTGGCATTGATACTTGGGAAGTTGAACCTCCCTTGTTCATCAATGAACTAAGTGATCTGGATCAACTGACATTGCCTCAGAAGAGACAGCATCCTGGAAAGTTCATAATACCCTGTACCATAGGCACCATGATCTTTAAGGCTCTGTGTGACCTTGGTTCAGGAATAAACCTCATGCCCCTCTCTGTAATAGAGAAACTGGGAATCTATGGGGTGCAAGCTGCTAAAATCTCACTAGAGATGGCAGACAGCTCAAGAAAACAGGCTTATGGACAAGTAGAGGATGTATTAGTAAAGGTTGAGGGCCTTTACATCCCTGCTGATTTCATAGTCCTGGATACTGGAAAGGAAGAGGATGAATCCATCATCCTAGGAAGACCTTTCCTGGCCACAGCAAGAGCTGTGATTGATGTTGACAGAGGTGAAATAGTCCTTCAAATGGAATGAGAACTCCCTTGTGTTTAAAACTCAAGGATCTCCCTCTGCAACCATGGAGAGGAAGCAGAAAAAGCTTCTCTCAAAGCAGAGTCAACCAGAGCCCCCACAGTCAAACTCTAAGTTTGGTGTTGGGAGGCCACAACCAAACTCTAAGTTTGGTGTTGGAGAGTCTCAACAAAGCTCTGCACATCTGTGAGGCTCCATAAGAGCCCACTGTCAAGCTATTGACATTAAAGAAACGCTTGTTGGGAGGCAACCCAATGTTTATCTAATTCTTATTTTTATTGTTTTTCATGTTTTCTTAGGTTCATGATCATGTGGAGTCACAAAATAAATATAAAAATTGAAAACGGAATAAAAAACAGCAGAAGAAAAATCACACCCTGGAGGAGCATCTGTCTGGCGTTCAAACGCCAGAACAGAGCATGGTTCTGGCGCTGAACGCCCAGAATGGGCAGCATCCTGGTGCTGAACGCCCAGAACAAGCATGGTTCTGGCATTCAACGCCAGAAATGGCAGCAAAGGGGCGTTGAACGCCCAAAAAGGGCACCAACCTGGCGCTGAACGCCCAGAGTTGTGTGCAAGGGCATTTTACATGCCTAAATTGGTGCAGGGATGTAAATGCCTTGACACCTCAGGATCTGTGGACCCCACAGTATCCCCACCTACCTCATCATCTCTCTTCCCATTCATGATCATCCCTTCTACTTTCCATTTACCACTCACATCCATACACCCACTACCTTCAAAATTCAACATCTCTCTCCCACCCAATCCCACCCATATGGCCGAATACACATTCCCATCCATCTCCTCCATATCTTCTTCTTATTCTTCTATTCTTTCTTCTTTTGCTCGAGGGCGAGCAACATTCTAAGTTTGGTGTGGTAAAAGCATAACTTTTTTGTTTTTTCCATAACCATTGATGGCACCTAAGGCCAGAGAAACCTCTAGAAAGAGGAAAGGGAAGACAAAAGCTTCCATCAAGGGTCTATAGCTCAGTGGTAGAATATTTGACTGCAAATCAAGAGATCCCTGAGATACCTCAGGGGATACATTTTCTTCCACACAATTATTGGAAGCAACTAAGGGTGGAACATCAAGAGCACTCCATCATCCTCCATGAAATCAGAGAAGATCTAAAAGCAATGAAGGAGGAGTAGCAAAGACAAGGAAGAGACATAGAAGAGCTCAAGGACATCACTAAGGTGGATTCATTCCTTGTTCTTATTTCTTCTGTTTTTCGTTTTCTATGTTATGTGCTTATCTATGTTTGTGTCTTCATTACATGATCATTAGTAGTAATAACTATGTCTTAAAGCTATGAATGTCCTATGAATCCATCACCTCTCTTAAATGAAAAATGTTTTAATTCAAAAGAACAAGAAGTACATGAGTTTCGAATTTATCCTTGAACTTAGCTTAATTATATTGATGTGGTGACAATGCTTCTTGTTTTCTGAATGTATGCTTGAACAGTGCATATGTCTTTTGAAGTTGTTGTTTAAGAATGTTAAATATGTTGGCTCTTGAAAGAATGATGACTAGGAGACATGTTATTTGATAATCTGAAAAATCATAAAAATGATTCTTGAAGCAAGAAAAAGCAGCAAAAAAAACAAAGCTTGCAGAAAAAAAAAAGAAGAAAAAAAATTAGGCGAAAAAAAAAATAGAAAGAAAAAGAAAAAGCAAGCAGAAAAAGCCAAAAGCTCTTAAAACCAAGAGGCAAGAGCAAAAAGCCAATAACCCTTAAAACCAAAAGGCAAGGGCAAATAAAAAGGATCCCAAGGCTTTGAGCATCAGTGGATAGGAGGACCTAAAGGAATAAAATCCTGGTCTAAGCGGCTAAACCAAGCTGTCCCTAACCATGTGCTTGTGGCGTGTAGGTGTCAAGTGAAAACTTGAGACTGAGCGGTTAAAGTCAAGGTCCAAAGCAAAAAAAGAGTGTGCTTAAGAACCCTGGACACCTCTAATTGGGGACTTTAGCAAAGCTGAGTCACAATCTGAAAAGGTTCACCCAATTATGTGTTTGTGGCATTTATGTATCCGGTGGTAATACTGGAAAACAAAGTGCTTAGGGCCATGGCCAAGACTCATAAAGAAGCTGTGTTCAAAAATCATCATACTGAACTAGGAGAGTCAATAACACTATTCGAAATCTGAAGTTCCTATAGATGCCAATCATTCTAAACTTCAATGGATAAAGTGAGATGCCAAAACTATTCAAGAGGCAAAAAGCTATAAGTCCCGCTCATATGATTGCAGCTATGTTTCATTGATAGTTTGGAATTTATAGTATATTCTATTCTTTTTATCCTATTTTGATTTTCAGTTGCTTGGGGACAAGCAACAATTTAAGTTTGGTGTTGTGATGAGCGGATAATTTATACGCTTTTTGACATTGTTTTTAGTATGTTTTTAGTAGGATCTAGTTACTTTTAGGGATGTTTTTAATAGATTTTGTGTTAAATTCACATTTCTGGACTTTACTATGAGTTTGTGTATTTTTCTGTGATTTCAGGTATTTTCTGGCTGAAATTGAGGGACTTGAGCAGAAATCAGATTCAGAGGTTGAAAAAGGACTGCTGATGCTGTTGGATTCTGACCTCCCTGCACTCAAAGTGGATTTTCTGGAGCTACAGAACTCGAAATGGAGCGCTTCCAATTGCGTTGGAAAGTAGACATCCAGGGCTTTCCAGCAAAATATATAGTCCATACTTTGGCCAAGAATTGACGACGTAAACTGGCGTTCAACGCCAGCTTTCTACCCAAATCTGGCGTCCAGCGCCAGAAAAGGATCCAAAACCAGAGTTGAACGCCCAAACTGGCACAAAAACTGGCGTTCAACTCCACAAATGGCCTCTGCACGTGCAACACTTAAGCTCAGCCCAAACACACATCAAGTGGGCCCCGAAAGTGGATTTATACATCAAATACTTACTCATGTAAACCCTAGTAGCTAGTTTATTATAAATAGGACCTCTTACTATTGTATTAGGCATCTTTGGATTACCTTATGATCCTTTGATCACGTTTTAGGGGGCTGGCCATCTCGGCCATGCCTGGACCTTCACTTATGTATTTTTAACGGTAGAGTTTCTACACTCCATAGATTAAGGTGTGGAGCTCTGCTGTCCCTCAAAGATTAATGCAAAGTACTACTGTTTTCTATTCAATTCTTCTTATTTCGCTTCTAAGATATCCATTCGCACCCAAGAACGTGATGAAGGTGATGATTATGTGTGACGCTCATCATCCTTCTCCCTTATGAACGCGTGTCTGACAAACACTTCTGTTCTACATGAAATAAGCTAGAATGAGTATCTCTTAGATCTCCTAACTAGAATCTTCGTGGCGTAAGCTAGAATGATGGCAGCATTCAAGAGAATCCGGAAGGTCTAAACCTTGTCTGTGGTATTCCGAGTAGGATTCAATGATTGAATGACTGTGACAAGCTCCTAACTCGCGATTGCAGGGCGTTAGTGACAGACGCAAAAGGATAGTAAATCCTATTCCAGCATGATCGAGAACCGACAGATGAATAGCCGTGCCGTGACAGGGTGCGTGAGCATATTATTCACTGAGAGGATAAGATGAAGCCATTGACAAGGGTGATGCCTCCAGACGATTAGCCGTGCCGTGACAGGGCATTGGATCATTTTCCCGTGAGATGACCGAAAGTAGCCATTGACAGTGGTGATGTATCACATAAAGCCAGCCATGGAAAGGAGTAAGACTGATTGGATGAAGATAGCAGGAAAGCAGAGGTTCAGAGGAACGAAAAGCATCTCCATTCGCTTATCTGAAATTCCTACCAATGATTTACATAAGTACCTCTATCCCTATTCTTTTATTTATTATTCGAAAACTCCATAATTATTTTATATCCGCCTGACTGAGATTTACAAGGTGACCATAGCTTGCTTCATACCAACAATCTCCGTGGGATTCGACCCTTACTCACGTAAGGTATTACTTGGACGACCCAGTGCACTTGCTGGTTAGTTGTATCGAAGTTGTGACAATTATGAATTAAGATCAGAGCACCAAGCTCTGGAGCCATTACCAAGATTTGTTCGAGCCTGGAGATCACAATTTCGTGCACCAATGTACCTCACCGATGCCTCAGACGATGTTTGCTGCAAAGCTTTTCCAACAACTCTCATGAAGACAGCGATTAGATGGTTCGACAATTTACCTCCTAAGTCTATCTCAAGCTTTGACGACCTAGCCAAAAAATTTCTGGCCAAATTCTCCATCCAAAAAGATAAGACTAAGCACGCCCCCAGCCTATTAGGAATCAAGCAAGGAGATCGGGAAAGTCTTCATAACTACATGGAAAGATTCAACAGAACATGCCTAGACATACAAAGCTTACCAACAGAGGCCGTGATCTTGGGCCTCATCAACGGCTTAAGGGAGGGACCTTTTAGCCAATCTATATCAAAGAAATACCCCATATCTCTGGACGAGGTGCAAGAACGGGTGGAGAAGTACATCAACATGGAAGAAAATTCCCGACTTGGAGATGCCTCGAGATCCGGTTTCACCTACTGAGATAAAGATAAAGAATCCAAGAGGAAGGAAGATCGAACGGGGGAAAAAATAAAAAAATATCATAATTACACCCCTCTTCGGGTGTCCCTTGTGGATATTTACAAAGAAGTCTGTATCACAGAAAAGATACCCCCAGCTCGGCCACTCAAAGGAAAAAGAGGAGGAGGAAATCGGAACGAATACTGTGAATATCATCGAGTTCGAGGGTATTCCACCAACGAATGTTTCGACTTAAAAAACTTCATAGAAAAATTAGTGAGAGAAGGAAAACTAGATCGGTTTCTGGCCACCCGAGATGATGAGCAAAGAAAGAGAAGAATGGATGAAGATGTCGGACGAACCGAGCGATCACCTCGTACACCAGAAAGACACATCCACATGATACACGGTGGATTTGCAGGAGGAGGAATCTCCAAGTCATCTCGCAAAAGATATCTCAAAGAAGTATATCATGTCGAAGGAAAGGAGGAAGCACCCGACATCCCTGCAATCACGTTTACCAAAAAAGACGTATCTGGTGTCATCTCAGGACACGACGATCCCATGGTCATCACCGTCATACTGGCAAACGCCAATCTCCACCGCACATTAATAGACCAAGGGAGCTCCGCCGACATCTTATTCAAAATTGCCTTTGACAAGCTCGGCTTAGAAGAAAAGGAGCTCAGAGCATACCCGAACAGCCTGTTCGGACTGGGAGATACCCCAGTACAACCACTGGGATACATGTCACTACATACAACCTTCGAAAAAGAGAACCAATCCAGAACACTCAAGATAGACTACATCGTGGTCGATGTGAGTTCAGCCTACAACGCCCTACATCGTGGTCGATGTGGCGCAATAGTCTCAACTCCACATCTATGCATGAAATTCCCAACTACAGAAGGGATAGCTACAATAAAAGCAGATCAAAAGACGGCACGCCGTTATTATAACGAAAGTCTAAACCTCAGAGGCAGAGGAGAAGAGTTCCATACAATTGAGCTTGGTGGAATTTAGAGACGTGAAGAACTCCGTCCGCAGCCCGAGGGTGAAGTAGAGAAAGTTCAGATCGGAGACACCTCGGACAAAACAACTAATATTGGCATGATCCTGACGGGAGATGTAAAAGAATTACTAGTACAATTTTTACGAGATAATGTCGATCTCTTCGCATGGAAAGCTGCAGACATGCTAGGCATAGACCCCAAGCTAATGTGTCACAAGTTGGTGGTCTATGGATCTCGGCCGGTACAGCAGAGACGAAGAAAACTTGGGCCAGAACGATCCCAAGCGGTGGAAGAACAGGTACAAGCACTACTGGAGGCAGGATTCATAAGAGAAGTCAAGTACCCACTATAGCTAGCTAACGTCGTCTTGGTGAAAAAAATCAAATGGGAAGTGGCGAATGTGCACCGACTACACCGATCTCAACAAAGCTTGCCCAAAAGATCCTTACCCACTCCCAAGTATCAACGCCCTGGTAGATGCGTCATCCAGATATAGATACCTCTCGTTTATGGATGCATATTTGGGATACAACCAAGTCCACATGTATCCACCAGATCAAGAAAAGACCTCTTTTCTAACACCAAAAGCGAATTACTGCTACGTTGTGATGCCTTTCGGTCTCAAGAATGCGGGAGCTACTTATCAAAGGCTAATGAATAAAGTCTTTTCAGATCATATCGGAAAAATCATGGAAGTCTACGTGGACGACATGTTAATAAAGACACAAAGTGAAGAGACATTATTGTCCGACCTGGCCCAAGTGTTCGACACTATAAGGAAGCATGACATGCACCTCAATCCCGCAAAATGCACTTTTGTAGTAGAAGCAGGCAAGTTCTTGGGTTTTATGCTCACACAAAGAGGAATTGAGGCAAATCCGGATAAATGCCAGGCCATACTCAACATGAAGAGCCCAACTTGTGTCAAAGAAATACAACAACTCAACGGGAGGTTGGCAGCCTTGTCCAGGTTCCTAGCGGGATCAGCGATAAGATCCCTTCCTTTCTATGCCACTCTAAGGAAAGGAAAGAACTTCGAATGGACAATGGAATGCGAGCAAGCCTTCTAGGATTTCAAAAGTTTCCTAGGACGACCACCTATCCTAACTTGACCATGAAAGGAAGAACCACTCGTATTGTACCTTGCGGTAGGAAGTCGGGCAGTAGCCTCAGCACTAGTTCGAGAGGACGACAAAGGGCAACAACCTGTATACTTCATTAGTAAAGTGCTGCAGGGATTCGAGCTGAACTACCAAAAAAATAGAAAAGTTTGCCTATGCTCTCATACTGACATCTCGACGACTTCACCTGTACTTCCAGGCTCACACCATTAAGGTTCGAACCGATCAGTCCATAAAAGGGATATTACAAAAAACAGATTTAGCAGCAGAATTTTAGAATGGGCAGTAGAGTTATCCGAGTTCGACCTCCAATATGAAGCTCGGACAGCCATCAAATCGCAGTACTTGGCCGACTTCATTGCAGAATTCATAGATATCCTGGAAACCCCACAGAATGGAATCTCTACGTGGACGGGTCCTCAAATAAGACTAGAAGCGGCGCAGGTGTGATAATAGAAAGCAACCAAGGAACCCAAGTTGAGCTTTCCCTCAAATTTGGGTTCCCGGCCTCAAACAACCAGGCGGAATATGAAGCGTTACTAGCTGGTTTGAAGCTGGCTAAGGAGGTTGGAGCTCAAAAACTCAACATCTTCAGCGATTCACAAGTAGTCACCTCACAAATAACAGGGAGCTATTAAGCCAAAGATCCCACCATGAAAAAGTATTTGGATAAAACCAAGGAATAGCTCAGACAACTCGGGGAATATAAGATCTGCCACATACCCCGCGAACAAAATGCCCGAGCTGATGCACTCTCAAAGCTAGCCAGCACCAAACCAGGGGGCAACAATAGAAGCCTCATCCAGGAAATACTACAGAACCCGTCAATCTCGGAAGCGAAAAAAGTCCTAGCCATAACAGGTCAGAATCAAGGATGGATGAACCCCATAATTAATTACCTCAAAACAGAAACACTCCCCACAGATGAAAAGGAGGCAACGAGATTAAAGCGGGAGGCACATGATGCTAGGGCATTTTGGCCAGTTTCACTGACCTTTTCTTTACTGTTTTTAAGGTAGTTTCATGCATTTTCTTAGAAAATAAGTTAGTTTTGGGTAGATATTCACCTACATCTTGATTCAAGCATACATTGTGCACTTTACATGATTTCATGAGAATTTTGCATGAATTATATGACAAATTAGAGGATGCATGTCTCATTATTTGGATTAGAACTTTGATGCACTTTATTGCTTGATTTTAGGACAAAGGAAGCAAGGAAGAACCACGTTAGCAGCCACGTTAGTCTAACTAACGTGACCACTAACGTGGAATGGGAGCTAGCTTGCAACGTTAATGAGAAAAGTAATCGCCAATAACGCCCTCGAAGCCATCATAACCCACATTAAGAGTCACGTTAACTAAGTTACCGTGAACTCTAACGTGGAAGAAAGAAAATGAAGCCAACGTTAGTGACACTTACCTTTGTCACTAACGTTGGACCAAGCTCATAAGTGGCCACGTTAAGAGCCACGTTAACTTAGTTAACGTGGACTCTAACGTTAAGAAGCAAAACAGCCAACGTTAGTGACATTCACCTTTGTCACTAACGTTGGCCAAGCCTCCATAAGCCACGTTAACTCCCACGTTAACTTAGTTAACGTGGAAGCTAATGTGGAGAGAGCAATTGATAGCCAACGTTAGTGACACTTACCTTTGTCACTAATGTTGGGGTGAACCACCAAGAGCCACCATGAGCAATGTTAACTCCCACGTTAACTTAGTTAACATGGAAGCTAACGTGGATAAAGAGATGATGAGCCAACGTTAGTGACACTCACCTTTGTCACTAACGTTGGAGATGGCTAGCATGACTACGTTAGAAGCCACGTTAACTTAGTTAACGTGGACTCTAACGTGGGAAATAGGGGCACATTGGAACGTTAGTGACAAAGGTAAGTGTCACTAACGTTCTCGAAGGATTGGCATTACTACGTTAGAAGCCACGTTAACCTAGTTAACGTGGACGCTAACGTAGGGACAAGGGAGGACTCTCCACGTTATTGGGAAAGGTAAGTCCCAATAACGTGTGCGAAGGACCAAGAGGCAAAGTTAGTGGTCACGTTAGTGCCACTAACGTTGAAGTCAACGTGATCATATTTGGGTTAGGAACGTTAGTGAAAAAGGTGATTGTCACTAACGTTCTTGAACCCACACTTTCACTTAACGTTGACACCACTAACGTCCTGAGTCAAAGTCCCTGCCTATTTCACCTTTTCTCTCTGCAAGCAAAGCTAAGCCCAATGAAAAGGATAACTGCTTCAAACTCAAGATTCAGAGGCCCATACCAAAGACTTGAAGAGCCAATTAGAAGATCGGAAGAGTAGTATATATAGGAGTAGCTTTGAATGAGTTTGGGGAGTTGAAAACTTTAGGGAGCCTTTGGCATAGAACTACTCTCTGTATTTTACTTTCTCTGCACTTCTAGTTTTACTTTCATCATGTATTCTCCATCTTTGTTTTCATCTTCCAGAGCTATCAACAACTAAACCCCTTTCGTTGGGTTAGGGAGCTCTGTTGTAATTTGATGGATCAATATTAGTTTTCATTCTCCTTCTTCTATCTTTTCTCTTGATTTTACTTGAAAGCTTTCGATCTTTATCTAATTGGGTAGTTATCTTGGAAAAGAAGCTATTCATACTTGGATCTCTTTTGAACCTTGAAAGAGGAATGAAGAGATCATGCTAGAAATGCTTTCTCATGCTGGACCAAATTGGGTTTGGATGGATATGTGACTATAATCCCACCAACACCTGATTTGGGAAATGCATGTGGTATAATCAGTGACCACACTTCATCTCTTCTCATGGGCAATTGACCAAGGAATTGGCTATTGATCAAGATTTGGGAGATTGAATTACCAAGAAATTGGAATTCGATCACTTAAGATTGCCAAGGAGATCAATGAATGCATTGATTGAGGAAGAGATGAAAATGAACTTGATCCGGAGAATTCAACATCTCCTGAGCCCAATGAACTCCCATTTCTGATCTTACCCATTCTCTTTAATTTCTGCCATTTACTTTTATGAGCAATTACCCCATTCCCATTTAAGATTCTGCAATTTACTTTCCGCCATTTACATTCAGCTCTTTATTTCTAGCATTTACTTTTTTCTGATATTTACTTTCCCGCCATTTAATTTTCTGCAAATCTCAAATCAAATTCTGGTTTGCTCAACTAGAACATTCCTCTAATTAAAGTTGCTTGATCATTTAATCTCTGTGGGATTCGACCTCACTCTATTGTGAGTTTTTACTTGACGACAAATTCGGTACACTTGCCGAAGGAAAATTGTTGAGAGACAAGTTTCCGTGCGTATCAAGTTTATAGCACCGTTGCCGGGGATTAATTGTGATTAACAAACTACCGGTTGATTGATTTACTAGATTAGACACTTTTCTTTTGTCTTTATTTTCTTTTGTTTCTTTATTTTCTTTTGCTAACCAACTATTTGTGATATTGCCTCACTATGAATCCCTCATTTGTTACAATGGAGATTCCAATGTCTTTTGGTGATTATTGTTTGAGACAGAGCTTTCTGCAGGAAAGAAAGGAGCATCCATCATATTTTAGTCAATAAAATTTCATGGAAAACTCTCCACCACCACAGAATGATTCACTTTACTATGCTCATGGTGGGTGGGAGTATCAAGAACATGAAATGAGGTGCTTCCCAGGGTCACAAAATGGTCCATATTTTGATGACTTTGATCACTACTCAAGCTGTGCCTGGGAAGATCAAAACCAAAGAGATTTCACTCATTCATACCCCATTCATCAAGAGCCATCACCTCTCAATTATCCAACCTCACCTCCAAGTTTTACATGCCTAAATTCTTCATCATTTGAGTATACATCAGCACAAAAGTCTATCCCAAATCCATACAATTCATTTCACCATCCACAAAACTCAATCCACTACCCACAAGAGTCATACCACTTTCAGAACACACAACCACAAAACAACCAATTCCATTCACAAGCCAACCCCGACCAACCATTATAACCTACCCAACCTCCTTTAGATAGACTTGCCAGGATGGAACTCATCATGGAAGAACTCAAAAAAAGTAGAGAAGAAGAGATACTCGCTAGGATAGAACTCCTCCTTGAAGAAATAATAAAGACAAATGAAGAGGAGAAAATAGCAAAAATAGACCATGAAGAAAAATTGAGACAGAATGCACAACTCTATTCTGAAGAACAATTCATTGAAGAGCTGAGATTACAAAGAGAGATCACTTCACTCTCTCCAGAAATAGAGGAGTTCATTTAAAGGTCAAGAACAAGGGAGGAATCAGAAGAACAAGAAAAAGAGGCAGTCATACCAAGTGAGATTCATATGAAGAAGGAGGAGGCTGTGAGAGTATATAAGCCCAAAGCTCCAAACCCACAGAGGCTACTAAGGGTGACAAAGGAACATGCAAACTCACTCCCAAAAGGCTCAATGCAACATCATGCAGAAGAAAGGGAGGAAGTCAATCAAGGGAGTCCACACAACTCCAATAAAACAGAGAGTTGCATAAAGGATGAGTTCATTGAACCATGAATTCAAGAAGCTCTTGATGAAGAGGATGCTCCAACCATCATACAACACCCAAGTACTGAAATCAAGGTGGTGAAGGCAATCAACATGAGCACTAAAAAGAGGATGGTGGCCAAGAAAAGAAGGACAATATCCAGGAAAATGAAAAGGTCAACTAAAAGCCATCCCACCCCTACCCACCATCATCTGATGACAGACTCTCGAAGATTGAAAACCTACTTGAAGGTATATGCAAAGAGATTCAAGACAGTAAAGCGTTCCGAGAAGAAGTGATGTCCAATATGCAAAATCAGGATGCTGCCATCAAGAAACTTGAGACACAAATTGGCTACCTATTCAAGCAAATTCCCAGCCACAACCTTCGCAGCAATACTAACTCAACCCAAAGGGAGGAGTGTCAGGCTATCATCCTTCGGAGTGGGAAGGAACTGAAGGAAACCCCCCAGAAACCACAAGAAAAGGACTCAAATGAAAAGGAAGAAGAGCAGGATGGAGCTCGAGTTCCCACTTTGAGTTCACAAAAAGGGGAAGGAGTGCTGAAGCCAGACGTCTGGTGCACGAATTGTGAATCACACTTTTCACAACGCGTACCACTAACCAGCAAGTGCACTGGGTCGTCCAAGTAATACCTTACGTGAGTAAGGGTCGAATCCACGGAGATTGTTGGTTTGAAGCAATCTATGGTTATCTTGTAAATCTTAGTCAGGAAGTCAATTATGTTTATCAGTTGAATTGTGAATAACCAAGAGAGCATAAATTAAAGGTTACTTGTTGTGCAGTGATGGAGAATATGTTGGAGTTTTGGAGATGCTTTGTCTTCTGAATCTCTGCTTTCCTCTGTCTTCTGATTCACGCACGCACGTCCTCCTATGGCAAGCTGTGTGTTGGTGGATCACCGTTGTCAATGGCTACCTTCCATCCTTCCAGTGAAAACTACGCTCACGCACTCTGTCACAGCACGGCTAATCACCGGTTGGTTCTCGATCCGGTTGGAATAGGATTTACTATCCTTTTGCGTCTGTCACTAACGCCCAGCCTTCAGGAGTTTGAAGCTCGTCACAGTCATTCAATCCTTGAATCCTACTCGGAATACCACAGACAAGGTTTAGACTTTCCGGATTCTCATGAATGCCGCCATCAGTTCTAGCTTATACCACGGAGATTCTGATTAAAGAATCTAAGAGATGCTCATTCAATCGGATATAGAACGGAGGTGGTTGTCAGGCACACGTTCATGGTTTGAGGAAGGTGATGAATGTCACAGATTATCACCTTCATCACAGTTAAGCGCGAATGAACATTTTAGATAGGAACAAGCATGTTTGAATGGAAAACAGAAATACTTGCATTAATTCATCGAGACACAGCAGAGCTCCTCACCCCCAACAATGGGGTTTAGAGACTCATGCCGTCAGAGAATATAAAGTTAGATCTGAAATGTCATGAGATACAAAATAAGTCTCCAAAAGTTGTTTAAATACTAAACTAGTAGCCTAGGGTTACAAAATATGAGTGGACTATGATGGATGATGCAGAGATCCACTTCTGGGGCCCACTTGGTGTGTGCTGGGGCTGAGATTTAAGTGAGTCACGTGCAGAGGCCATTTGTGGAGTTGAACGCCAGTTTTTGTGCCAGTTTGGGCGTTCAACTCCAGCTTTTGATCCTTTTCTGGCGCTGGACGCCAGAATTGGGCAGAGAACTGGCGTTGAACGCCAGTTTACGTCGTCTATCCTTGTGCAAAGTATGGACTATTATATATTGCTGGAAAGCCCTGGATGTCTACTTTCCAATGCAATTGGAAGCATGCCATTTCGAGTTCTGTAGCTCCAGAAAATTCACTTTAAGTGCAGGGAGGTCAGAATCCAACAGCATCAGCAGTCCTTTTTCAGCCTGAATCAGATTTTTGCTCAGCTCCTTCAATTTCAGCCAGAAAAATACCTGAAATTACAGAAAAACACACAACTCATAGTAAAGTCCAGAAATATGAATTTTTCCTAAAAACTAATGGAAATAGACTAAAAACTAACTAAAACATACTCAAAACTATATGAAATTAACCCCAAAAAGCGTATAAAATATCCGCTCATCACAACACCAAACTTAAACTGTTGCTTGTCCTCAAGCAACTAGACAAATAAAATAGAAGACTAATAGGTTGAGAAGCAATAATATCTCAGAGTTTTTGATTGAAGCTCAGATTCTAATTAGATGAGCGGGACTAGTAGCTTTTTGCTTCTGAACAGTTTTGGCATCTCACTTTATCCATTGAAGCTCAGAGTGATTGGCATCTATAGGAACTTAGAATTCAGATAGTGTTATTGATTCTCCTATTTCAGTGTGATGATTCTTGAACACAGCTATTCTATGAGTCTTGGCCGTGGCCCTAAGCACTTTGTTGTCCAGCATTACCACCGGATACATAAATGCCACAGACACATAATTGGGTGAACCTTTTAGATTGTGACTCAGCTTTGCTAAAGTCCCTAATTAGAGGTGTCCAGAGTTCTTAAGCACACTCTTCTTTTTGCTTTGAACCTTGACTTTAACCGCTCAGTCTCAAGTTTTCACTTGACACCTTCACGCCACAAGCACATGGTTAGGGACAGCTTGGTTTAGCCGCTTAGACCAGGATTTTATTCCTTTAGGCCCTCCTATCCACTGATGCTCAAAGCCTTGGGATCCTTTTTATTTGCCCTTGCCTTTTGGTTTTAAGGGTTATTGGCTGTTTGCTCTTGCCTCTTGGTTTTAAGAGCTTTTGGCTTTTTCTGCTTGCTTTTTCTTTTTCTTTCTATTATTATTATTATTTTTTTTTTGCAAGCTTTGTTCTTTGCTGCTTTTTCTTGCTTCAAGAATCATTTTTTGATTTTTCAGATTATCAATAACATGTCTCATGTTCATCATTCTTTCAAGAGCCAACATATTTAACAGTCTTAAACAACAAATTCAAAAGACATATGCACTGTTCAAGCATTCATTCAGAAGACAGAAAGCATTGCCACCACATGTTACTAATTAGAATTTTTCTTATTAAAAACTCGAAATTTTATTACCTCTTATTCAAAAGATCTACTATTTTATTCATGTTTGTTGATGATGAGAAAAATAGACTATAACTTAATTGGGGATAAAATCAAACTAGACACTAATTACTACTAATGATCATGTAATGAAGACACAAACATAGATAAGCACTTAGCATAGAGAAAACGAAAAATAGAGAAAGTAAGAACAAGGAACGAGTCCACCTTAGTGATGATGGCATTTCCTTCTTGAGGCACCAATGATGTTCTTGAGCTCTTTTATGTCTCTTCCTTGCCTTTGTGGCTTGATTCCTAGTGATTTTTGGTATTTCTATCCTCAGTTGCTTCCAATAATTATGTGGAGGGAAGTGCATCCCCTGAGGTATCTCTTGATTTGCAGTCATATGTTCTACCACTGAGCTATAGATCCTTCACATAATTGTTTTACCACACCAAACTTAGAATGTTGCTCGCCCTCGAGCAAAAGAAGAGGGAATAGATGAAGAAGAAGATGTGGAAAGAAAAAACTAGGATTATGAGGAGGGAAGGTGGGGATCCTGTGGGGTCCACAGATCTTGAAATGATCCTGTGAGGTCCACAGATCTTGAGGTGTCAAGGCATTTACATCCCTGCACCAATTTAGGCATGCAAAATGCCCTTGCACACAACTCTGGGCGTTCAGCGCCAGGTTGGTGCCCATTTTGGGCGTTCAACGCCCATTTACTAGCCATTTCTGGCGTTGAACGCCAGAACCATGCTTGTTCTGGGCGTTCAGCGCCAGGATGTTGCCCATTTTGGGCGTTCAGTGCCAGAACCATGCTCTGTTCTGGCGTTGAACGCCAGACAGGTGCTTCCTCCAGGGTGTGATTTTTCTTCTGCTGTTTTTGATTCCGTTTTCAATTTTTAATATTTATTTTGTGACTCCACATGATCATGAACCTAATAAAACATGAACAACCATGAAAATAAATAAAAATTGGGTTGCCTCCCAACAAGCGCTTCTTTAATGTCCTTAGCTGGACCTTGCTGAGCTTTTAATCTAGCTTCAGCCTTGAGCATTCTTGCTCAATGTTGCCTTCTAGATAATGCTTGATTCTCTGTCCATTGACAATGAACTTCTTATCAAAATCAATATCTTGAAGCTCCACATAACCATATGGTGATACACTTGTAATCACGTATGGTCCCCTCCACCGGGATTTCAGTTTCCCGGGGAATAGCCTGAGTCTAGAGTTAAACAACAGAACCTTCTGTCCGGGTTCAAAGATTCTAGATGACAGCTTTCTGTCATGCCACTTTTTTTATTTTTCTTTATATAGCTTGGCATTTTCGAAAGCTGTGAATCTGAACTCCTCTAGCTCATTTAGCTGGAGCAATCTTTTTTCTCCTGCTAATTTGGCATCAAAGTTTAGGAATCTGGTTGCCCAGTAGGCCTTATGTTCCAGTTCCACGGGCAGGTGACATGCCTTACCATACACCAGTTGGTATGGAGAGGTCCCTATAGGGGTCTTGAATGCTGTTCTGTAAGCCCACAGAGCATCATCCAAGCTCCTTGCCCAATCCTTTCTACGGGTATTTACTGTCCGTTCCAGGATTCTCTTTAATTCTCTGTTAGAGACTTCAGCCTGCCCATTGGTTTGTGGATGATATGGAGTGGCCACCTTGTGGCGAATTCCATACCGAACCATGGCAGAGTGAAGCTGTTTATTGCAGAAGTGAGTGCCCCCATCACTGATTAGTACTCTAGGGACACCAAACCTGCTAAAAACATGTTTCTGGAGGAACTTCAGCATTGTTTTAGTATCATTGGTGGGTGTGGCAATAGCCTCAACCCATTTTGATACATAGTCAACTGCCACCAGAATATAAGTGTTTGAGTATGATGGTGGGAAAGGTCCCATGAAGTCAATTCCCCATACGTCAAACAACTCAATTTCCAAGATTCCTTGTTGAGGCATGGTGTAACCATGAGGCAAATTACCAGCTCTTTGGCAACTGTCACAATTACGTACAAACTCTCGGGAATCTTTATAGAGTGTGGGCCAATAGAAGCCACATTGGAGGACCTTGGTGGCTGTTCGCTCACCTCCGAAATGGCCTCCATATTGAGATCCGTGGCAATGCCACAGGATCCTCTGTGCTTCTTCTCTAGGCACACACCTACGGATAATTCCGTCTGCACATCTCTTAAAGAGATAAGGTTCATCCCACAAGTAGTACTTTGCATCAGTAATTAATTTCTTCTTTTGTATCCTGTTGTACTCCTTGGGTATGAACCTTGCAGCTTTATAGTTTGCAATATCGGCAAACCATGGTGCTTCCTGAATGGCGAATAAATGCTCATCAGGAAACGTCTCAGAGATCTCAAGAGAATGGAGGGACATCCCTTCCACTGGCTCTATCCGGGACAGATGATCAGCCACTTGGTTCTCTGTCCCTTTTCTGTCTCTTATTTCTATATCAAACTCTTGCAGAAGCAATACCCATCTGATGAGCCTGGGTTTTGAATCCTGCTTTGTGAGTAGATATTTAAGAGCAGCATGGTCAGTATACACAATCACTTTTGATCCTACTAAGTATGATCTGAACTTGTCAATGGCGTAAACCACTGCAAGTAGTTCTTTTTCTGTGGTTGTGTAATTTTTCTGGGCATCATTTAGAACGCGACTGGCATAATAAATGACATGCAGAAGCTTGTCATGCCTCTGTCCCAATACTGCACCAATGGCATGATCACTGGCATCACACATTAACTCAAATGGCAATGTCCAGTCTGGTGCAGAAATGACTGGTGCTGTGACCAGCTTAGCTTTCAGCGTTTCAAACGCCTGCAGGCATGTTGTGTCAAACACAAATGGTGTGTCAGCAGCTAGCAGGTTGCTTAGAGGTTTTGCGATTTTTGAAAAATCCTTTATAAACCTCCTATAGAATCCTGCATGCCCCAGAAAGCTTCTGATTGCCTTAACATTGGCAGGTGGTGGTAATTTTTCAATTACCTCTATTTTTGCTTGATCCACCTCTATTCCCTTGTTTGAGATTTTATGCCCAAGAACAATTCCTTCAGTCACCATGAAGTGACACTTTTCCCAGTTTAAAACTAGGTTGGTTTCTTGGCATCTTTTCAGAACAAGTTTCAGGTGATCAAGACAGGAGCTGAATGAGTCTCCATATACTGAGAAGTCATCCATGAAGACTTCCAGAAATTTTTCCACCATGTCAGAGAAAATAGAGAGCATGCATCTCTGGAAGGTTGCAGGCGCATTACATAGCCCAAATGGCATCCTTCTATAAGCAAACACTCCAGATGGACATGTGAATGCTGTTTTCTCTTGATCCTGGGGATCCACTGCAATCTGGTTATAGCCTGAATAGCCATCCAAAAAGCAGTAATAATCATGACCTGCTAGTCTCTCTAGCATCTGGTCTATGAATGGTAAAGGAAAATGATCCTTTCTGGTGGCTGTATTGAGCCTTCTATAGTCAATACACATGCGCCACCCTGTAACTGTTCTTGTAGGAACCAGTTCATTTTTTTCATTATGAATCACTGTCATGCCTCCCTTTTTTGGGACGACTTGAACAGGGCTCACCCAGGGGCTATCAGAAATGGGATAAATAATCCCAGCCTCTAGTAATTTGGTGACCTCTTTCTGCACCACTTCCTTCATGGCTGGATTTAGCCGCCTCTGTGGTTGAACCACTGGTTTGGCATTATCCTCCAGTAGGATTTTGTGCATGCATCTAGCTGGGCTTATGCCCTTAAGGTCACCTATGGACCACCCAAGAGCTGTCTTGTGTGTCCTTAGCACTTGAATAAGTGCTTCCTCTTCCTGTGAATTTAAAGCAGAGCTTATAATCACTGGAAAGGTGTCACCTTCTCCTAGAAATGCATATTTCAAGGATGGTGGCAGTGGCTTGAGCTCTGGTTTAGGAGGTTTTTCCTCTTTCAGAAGAAAGTTCAGAGGCTCTTTCATGTCCCCTGAATCCTCCAAATCAGGCTGAACATCTTTAAAGATGTCTTCCAACTCTGATTCGAGACTCTCAGCCATGTTGATCTCTTCTACCAAAGAGTCAATAAGGTCAACTTTCATGCAGTCTGTTGATGTGTCTGGATGCTGCATGGCTTTGACAGCATTCAACTTGAACTCGTCATCGTTGACTCTCAGGGTTATTTCCCCCTGTTGGACGTCAAAGAGGGATCGTCCAGTTTCTAGGAAGGGTCTTCCTAGAATGAGAGTGGCACTCTTGTGCTCCTCCATTTCCAGCACAACAAAGTCAGTGGGAAAGGCGAATGGCCTAACTCTGACAATCATGTCCTCAATCACGCCTGATGGGTATTTAGTGGAACCATCAGCAAGTTGGAGACATATCCGGGTTGGTTTAACTTCTTCAGTTAAGCCAAGCTTCCTGATAGTGGATGCAGGTATTAGGTTGATGCTTGCCCCAAGATCGCATAAGGCTGTCTTGGTGCAATCACCTTCCAATATGCATGGTATCAGAAAACTCCCAGGGTCTTTAAGCTTTTCAAGAAAGCTTTTCAGAATGACTGCACTGCATTCTTCAGTGAGGAGAACTCTTTCTGTTTCTGTCCACTCTTTTTTATGACTCAAGATCTCTTTCATGAACTTGGCATAAGAAGGTATTTGCTCAAGTGCCTCTGCAAAAGGAATCTTTATTTCAAGAGTCCTTAGATAATCTGCAAAGCGAGCAAATTGCTTATCCTGCTCCTCTTTTCGGAGTTTTTGAGGATAAGGTATCTTGGCTTTATATTCCTCAACCTTAGTGGTTAAAGAAGCCTTTTTAGAGGGGTTGTTATCAGCACTTGTGTGTGCCTGATCCCTCACTGGCAATTGAGTACCAGAGTCAGAAGCTGGAGTGACGTTAGACGCCAACTCACTGTCTGTTCCTGGCGCCTGAACGCCAGAAATGTACCCATTTTGGGCGTTCAACGCTGGATTCTGCCCCAATTGGGCGTTCAACGCCAGATTCTTGCCCATTTCTGGCGTTGAACGCCAATCCTGCCTTGTTTCTGGCGCTGAACGCCAGTTTTGGGCATGGTCTGGGCGTTCAGCGCCAGCTTTCCACCCATTTTCTGGCGTTTTAGTGCCAGAATTATTTTTCCCTGGGCTCTTACTGTCCTCAGGTGAATCTTTGGTGGGTCGCTCATTTCTTGAATTTTTGATGCCTTGAGGTGGGGTATTTAATTTTTTCCCACTTCTTAATTGAACTGCTTGGCATTCTTCTGCTATTTGCCTTGATAGCTGCTGCTTTGTTTGCTTAAACTGTTCGTCCATATGTATATTAGCTATCCTTGTCTCCTGTAGCCTGTCTTTGAATTCGGCTAGCTGCTTTGTTAGAAAATCTAATTGCTGATTGAATTCAGCAGCTTGTTTTACGGTACTGAATTCAGCAGTTACTGTTTTAACCTCTTCATTCATGGAAGGGTTGCTGCTTAGATACAGATGCTGATTCCTGGCAACTGTATCAATGAGCTCTTGAGCTTCTTCAATTGTCTTTCTCATATGGATAGATCCACCAGCTGAGTAATCTAAAGACATCTGAGCTCCTTCTGCAAGCCCATAGTAGAAGATGTCTAACTGAACCCACTCTGAAAACATTTCAGAGGGGCATTTTCGTAGCATCTCTCTGTATCTCTCCCAGGCATCATAAAGAGATTCATTATCTCCTTGTTTAAAGCCTTGGATGTCCAGCCTTAGCTGTGTCATCCTTTTTGGAGGGAAATATTGATTCATGAATTTTTCTGTCAGCTGTTTCCATGTTCTTATGCTGGCCTTAGGTTGGTTATTTAACCACCTCTTGGCTTGATCTTTTACAGCAAATGGAAACAGTAATAGTCTGTAGACATCCTGATCTATTTCCTTATCATGTACTGTGTCAACAATTTGTAAAAATTGTGCCAGAAACTCTGTAGGTTCTTCCTGTGGAAGACCGGAATACTGGCAACTTTGCTGCACCATGATAATGAGCTGAGGATTCAACTCAAAGCTACTGACTCCAATGGAGGGTATGCAGATGCTACTCCCATATGAAGCAGTAGAGGGGTTAGAATATGACCCCAAAGTCCTCCTGGACTGTTCATTTCCACTTATGTCCATGATGGATCTATGGATATAACTTGGACTGATTTACCTTTTTATTTATTTTATTTTATAAGAAGTAAATACTTAAATAAAATAAAATAACTAAAAAGGATTTGAATTTTGAAGTAAAAAAAAATTTTTTTTTTCGTAAAAAAAAAAGATAAAAATAATTAGTTAAAAAAAACAGAAATTTTTGAAAAAGAGGGAAGATATTTTCGAAATTAGAGAGAGAGAGTTAGTTAGGTAGTTTTGAAAAAGTTAAGAAACAAACAAAAAGTTAGTTAGTTAGTTGAAACAAATTTTGAAAAGATAAGAAGTTAGGAAGTTAGAAGAGATATTTTGAAAAGATATTTTTGAATTTAGTGAGGAGAGAGAAAAACAATAAGATAGTACAAGATTTAAAATTTTTAGATCTAATGCTCCTTGTTTTCGAAAAATTTGGAGGGAAAACACCAAGGAACACCAAACTTAAAAATTTTAAGATCAAGACACAAGGAAAACTCAAGAACACTTTGAAGACTCACAAGAACACAAGAACATGAAGAAAGAACACCAAACTTAAAATTTTTAGAAAACCAAACCAAAATTTTCGAAAACCAAAGGGAAATCAACAAGAAAACACCAAACTTTAAGTTTGGCACAAAATTTAATAGAGAAAATATTATTTATGAAAAAGAAGGTTTTGAAAAGAATATAAAAGACTCTAATCCAATTACCAAGAACACAGATTAACGCTCTAGCCAAATGAGTTATGGGACCTTCAAAAATTTTAAGAAAGATTATTTTTGAAAACACCAAACTTAGAGTTTGGCACAGGATTTAATAGAAAAATTGTTTTTAAAAAAGGTTTTAAAAAAATATGATAGCCAATTATCATGAACATAAACACCACGTTCTAAATAACTGAGCTATAAGTTTAAAGTATTTTAACAAGGGATAAATAATAAAAGACTCTAAACCAAAAAAGAAAGATTTTGCCTAATCTAAGCAACAAAATAATCCGTCAGTTGTTCAAACACGAACAATCCCCGGCAACGGCGCCAAAAACTTGGTGCACGAATTGTGAATCACACTTTTCACAACGCGTACCACTAACCAGCAAGTGCACTGGGTCGTCCAAGTAATACCTTACGTGAGTAAGGGTCGAATCCCACGGAGATTGTTGGTTTGAAGCAATCTATGGTTATCTTGTAAATCTTAGTCAGGAAGTCAATTATGTTTATCAGTTGAATTGTGAATAACCAAGAGAGCATAAATTAAAGGTTACTTGTTGTGCAGTGATGGAGAATATGTTGGAGTTTTGGAGATGCTTTGTCTTCTGAATCTCTGCTTTCCTCTGTCTTCTGATTCACGCACGCACGTCCTCCTATGGCAAGCTGTGTGTTGGTGGATCACCGTTGTCAATGGCTACCTTCCATCCTTCCAGTGAAAACTACGCTCACGCGCTCTGTCACAGCACGGCTAATCACCGGTTGGTTCTCGATCCGGTTGGAATAGGATTTACTATCCTTTTGCGTCTGTCACTAACGCCCAGCCTTCAGGAGTTTGAAGCTCGTCACAGTCATTCAATCCTTGAATCCTACTCGGAATACCACAGACAAGGTTTAGACTTTCCGGATTCTCATGAATGCCGCCATCAGTTCTAGCTTATACCACGGAGATTCTGATTAAAGAATCTAAGAGATGCTCATTCAATCGGATATAGAACGGAGGTGGTTGTCAGGCACACGTTCGTGGTTTGAGGAAGGTGATGAATGTCACAGATCATCACCTTCATCACAGTTAAGCGCGAATGAACATTTTAGATAGGAACAAGCATGTTTAAATAGAAAACAGAAATACTTGCATTAATTCATCGAGACACAGCAGAGCTCCTCACCCCCAACAATGGGGTTTAGAGACTCATGCCGTCAGAGAATACAAAGTTAGATCTGAAATGTCATGAGATACAAAATAAGTCTCCAAAAGTTGTTTAAATACTAAACTAGTAGCCTAGGGTTACAAAATATGAGTGGACTATGATGGATGATGCAGAGATCCACTTCTGGGGCCCACTTGGTGTGTGCTGGGGCTGAGATTTAAGTGAGTCACGTGCAGAGGCCATTTGTGGAGTTGAACGCCAGTTTTTGTGCCAGTTTGGGCGTTCAACTCCAGCTTTTGATCCTTTTCTGGCGCTGGACGCCAGAATTGGGCAGAGAACTGGCGTTGAACGCCAGTTTACGTCGTCTATCCTTGTGCAAAGTATGGACTATTATATATTTCTGGAAAGCCCTGGATGTCTACTTTCCAATGCAATTGAAAGCATGCCATTTCGAGTTCTGTAGCTCCAGAAAATCCACTTTAAGTGCAGGGAGGTCAGAATCCAACAGCATCAGCAGTCCTTTTTCAGCCTGAATCAGATTTTTGCTTAGCTCCTTCAATTTCAGCCAGAAAAATACCTGAAATTACAGAAAAACACACAACTCATAGTAAAGTCCAGAAATATGAATTTTTCCTAAAAACTAATGGAAATAGACTAAAAACTAACTAAAACATACTCAAAACTATATGAAATTAACCCCAAAAAGCGTATAAAATATCCGCTCATTAACGTCCTAAGAGTCCCATACCCTCAGCAATTAAAGAAGAAGGGGGATGACAACCAGTTCTTGAGATTTTTGGAAATCTTCAAGAAACTACAAATCAACATACCTTTTGCTGAAGCAATAGAGCAAATGCCCCTCTACGCCAAGTTTTTAAAGGAGCTAATGACTAAGAAGAGAAGCTGGAAGAACGGCGAGACTGTGATACTAACCAAAGAATGTAGTGCTATCATTCAGCATAAACTACCCCAGAAATTGAAGGATTCGGGGAGCTTTCAGATCCCTTGTATCATAGGGGAAATCACAGTGGAAAAGGCTCTATGTGACTTAGGAGCCAGCATAAATTTGATGTCGTTAGCCATGATGAGAAAAATGAAGATTGAATAGGCTAAACCAACAAAGATGGCCCTACAACTGGCAGATAGATCGTTCAAGTTCCCTCATGGCGTAGTAGAAGATTTGCTGGTGAAAGTGGGAGATTCCATCTTCCCAGCAGACTTTGTAGTGCTGGACATGCAGGAGGAAACCAAGGCTTCCATCATCCTGGGAAGGCCGTTCTTGGCCACTGCTGGAGCTGTCATTGATGTACAAAAGAAAGACCTCACCCTGAGATTACACAATGAAAAGATGACATTCAATGTGTTCAAAGCCATGAGTTACCCACCAGAATAATTGGGAGAATGTATGAGGTTGGACTCACTTGAAGATGCAGTGCAGGAGAGTTTTGAAGAAGAAGAACCTGAAGGGTTAACAGAGGAGGAGTCAATGTTTAGTGAAGAGGTTGCAACAGCAGAGATTCATATACAAGGGGCATCAAAAGAAGAGAACGAAAAGTCAGAAGCACCCAAACTTGAACTCAAAGCACTGCCACCCACTCTCAAATATGCATACTTAGGAGAAAATGAAAGTTACCCAGTGATCATAAGCTCGTGCCTCAGCCAAGATCAAGAGGATGAACTACTCAAAGTATTGCGAAAGCACAAGGATGCCATTGGATGGACTCTTGCTGACCTGAAAGGAATAAGTTCAGCCATATGCATGCATAAGATACTACTGGAAGATGATGCCAAACCATCCATTCAATCCCAAAGGAGGCTGAACCCAATCATGAAGGAAGTGGTACAGAAAGAAGTTATAAAGTTATGGCAGGAAGGGGTAATCTACCCGATCTCAGACAGCCCTTAGGTCAGCCTCGTGCATGTCGTGCCCAAAAAGGGAGGAATCACTGTAATTCCCAATGAGAAGAACGAACTAATTCCTACAAGGACCGTCACAGGATGGCGGATGTGCATAGACTATCGGAAACTCAATGAGGCTACACGAAAGGACCATTTCCCCTCCCATTTATGGATCAGATGTTGGAAAGACTCGCAGGACATGCATATTACTGTTTTCTTGATGGTTATTTAGGATATAACCAAATAGTGGTTGATCCCAGAGACCAAGAGAAAACTTCATTTACTTGTCCATATGGAGTGTTTGCCTACAGGCGCATGCCATTTGGGCTATGTAATGCACCTGCGACTTTCCAACGCTGCATGCTTTCTATCTTCTCAGATATGATAGAGAAATTCATTGAAGTTTTTATGGATGATTTCTCGGTATTTGGAGATTCCTTTACTAGCTGCCTGAGTCACCTTGCCTTAGTATTGAAAAGGTGCCAAGAGACCAATCTGGTCTTGAACTGGGAGAAATGTCACTTTATGGTGACAGGAGGAATAGTCCTTGGCCATAAGGTTTCTAACCAAGGCATTGAAGTGGACAGGGCTAAAGTGGAACTTATTGAAAAACTACCTCCACCCAGTGATGTCAAGGCAATTAGGAGCTTTTTAGGACATGCTGGCTTTTACAGAAGATTTATTAAAGATTTTTCAAAGATAGCCAAGCCCTTAAGCAATCTCCTTGTATCTGATACACCATTTATCTTCGATGAATCATGCATGCTAGCATTTAAAAATTTGAAAATAAGGTTGTCCTCTGCTCCTATCATTTCCCCACCTGATTGGAACTTACCATTTGAATTGATGTGTGATGCATCTGATTTTGTAGTTGGGGCATTGTTAGGACAAAGGAAAGATAACTTAGTCCATGTGATATACTATGCTAGCAAAGTCCTCAATGATACTCAAAGAAATTATACCACTACTGAAAAGGAGTTGCTAGCAATAGTTTTTGCATTTGACAAGTTTAGATCGTACATCATCGATGCTAAAGTGATTGTTTTCACAGATCACACAGCACTTAAATACTTGTTTGCCAAGCAAGAATCAAAACCAAGACTAATAAGATGGATCTTATTGTTGCAAGAATTCAATATTGAAATCAGAGACAAGAAAGGAGTAGAGAATAAGGTAGCAGATCACCTATCCAGAATCCCTCATGAGGAAAGTGGAACACATGATACAAGTGTGAACGAGCTCTTCCCTGATGTGCAGCTGATGACAGTTCACAAATGGTTCGCAGACATTGCCAACTTCAAGACAACTGGGGCCTTACCTCCAAAGATCAATAAACATCAAAAAAGGAAGCTCATGAATGATGCAAAATACTTTGTCTGGGATGAGCCATATCTCTTCAAGAAGTGTTCAGATGGAATCCTTAGAAGATGTGTTTCGGAAGAAGAAGGACGAGAGGTCCTATGGAATTGCCACGGCTCATGCTATGGAGGCCACTTTGGAGGGGACAGAACTGCAACAAAGGTGTTACAAAGCAGATTCTTTTGGCCCACCCTTTTCAAGGATGCCAAAGAACTAGTAAAGAGCTGAATGAATGCCAAAGATTTGGAAACTTGCCAAAAGAAAGGAGATGCCAAAAAATTTCATCTTGGAACTGGAACTGTTTGATGTGTGGGGAATCGATTTCATGGGACCATTCCCAACCTCATATTCAAACAAGTACATCTTGGTAGCAGTGGATTACGTTTCCAAGTGGGTAGAGGCTATTGCAACCCCAACGAATGATAACAAGGTGGTCATGAACTTCCTCAGGAAGAACATCTTTAGCCGATTTGGAGTCCCACGAGCACTCATCAGTGATGGAGGGAGCCATTTTTGTAACAGACCTCTAGAAGCTCTTCTCTTACGATATGGGGTAAAACACAAGGTGGCCACGCCTTACCATCCCCAAACAAGTGGGCAAACGGAGATATCTAACAGAGAGCTAAAGAGGATTCTAGAAAAGACTATGGGTGCATCAAGAAAGGATTGGTCAAAGAAGCTGGATGATGCTCTTTGGGCATACAGAACAGCATTCAAAACTCCACTTGGAATGTCCCCATATCAACTGGTGTATGGGAAAGCTTGTCATTTACCACTGGAGTTGGAACACAAAGCTCTCTGGGCTCTCAAGACACTAAATTTTGACAGCATTGCTGCTGGTGCAAAGAGGATCTTGCAACTGCAAGAGATGGAGGAATTTAGATCTCAAGCCTATGAAAATGCCAAGATTTATAAAGAAAAGGCGAAGAGAAGACATGACCTGCATCTGGCACCAAGGAGTTTTGAAAAGGGGCAACAAGTACTCCTTTACAACTCCAAATTGAGACTGTTCCCTGGCAAACTCAAGTCAAGGTGGTCAGGACCCTTCCTTGTCACAAAGGTCTCGCCATATGGGCACATAGAAATCATGGATGAAGATTCAGAGAGGACGTTCACTGTGAACGGACAAAGACTCAAACATTATATGGGCAACATGGGGGAAAACCCTAGAGTAAAGTATCATCTCAAGTAATTGAGAAATCGTCGAGCTAGCGACGATAAAAGAGCGCTCTGTTGGGAGGCAACCCAACCTCAGGTAGTTTTCTTTTCATCTTTATTTCAATAAAGGTCACAAGTTGTTCCCCATGTATTGTGAGGAGCTAAGTTTTGTATTCCACACCAAAACAATCCAAGAGTGAAAGTGTAACTCTAAGTTTGGTGTTCCACCAAAGGATCTTAGTTAGAATCACACTCCACTCCCAAAGCACATTGCTAGCTCCAACCAATCAAGGGAAACCACTTAGATGTAGTTAGACTTTAGTTAATAATTATTTTGTTAATAACAAGATATGAGGTTCTCTGCATATATGCAAGGGTTTGTACTGGGAAAAGAACTAAGTTTGGTGTTCACACACCAAATTAAGTTCAGAAGTCACAAGCATACATGCAAGCTAACTATTTCTCAAGTGCTTTGGGAACAAGCAACTTCCAATAACTTTGCAGAAATCTTATGAGGAAATGGTGCACCTTCACCCAAGGAAGTGAGGTAGCAAAGACTAGGATGATGACAAAAAGAGGGCAACTAGAAACCATCACCCGAAGGTTGTATTGTTACTTAATTCCATGTACTTAGAATGTTGAAAGTTGGAAGTCCGAATGCACTTTTGATTAATAGTTACTCGTTAGTTGGAACCCTTTTAAATTCTGTCTTTTAAATTTTTCATTGCTTAGGTCTAGGATTGCTAGTCTGAATGTCATTACTGCATCATTTCCTTACTTACTTGTATGCTTGTCCTTTTGAATCAAATAAAAAGAGAATGAGTGTTTTATAAAAGACCAGAGTGGAGTTCATACTATGGAGTAAGTTCCTAAGTTTGTGGTGTAGTCATAAGTTAGCTAAGTTGGTTCACCAACAAGGTGGGAAGACAACTATCTGTCCTAAATCATATGCTTTGAACACACCCCATGAGACTAGCCAAATAACAAGATCCTAATAAGAAAAAGGGAAAGAAACAATTAAAGTGAAGAATAAAAGAAAAATAGCAAGAAAAGAGGCTGGGCACCAAGGGTTTGAGTTTTGAGGGATGTGTCTGTGGTGTTCTTGTACCAAGGATCTGCTTGGATTACTAAGCTCTCAAGGGTGCTTTATCACCTGGTAACTTGGGTTAACTAACCCGGGATTATCAGCTGAAAGTCCACTATCAAGAGCAATCTTTGCTACAGAACATTTAGTAGCCCAAAGAGGTGCTGGACACCAAGACCTCAAGGAAAGAAAATAAACAAACCATGTGCCTGTGGTGTGTATGTATGGGGGAGAGACTTGAGGAAGTAAGTCCTTAGGGGTGTTTCAACACCTAGCACCTTGAACCAACTGGTTCGGGAGTGTTGGCTGAAAGCTTATTTTAAAGAGTTGCCCCCTTACAGAGCACTTAGCCTAAGAATACAAATAAGCCCTGAATTGACAAGAAATAAAAGGGATCAATGAATAAAAGTCTCATGGGATGCAAGCAAAGTGAGTATTCTAGGACATGATAAAGGTCTGAAAGCCAGTGAAGGAATGAACCTAAGTTGCTATGCATGAAACCACCATAAAACCAGGGACATGACTTCCACAAGAATGACTCATTTTCTCTTGGCATTCCATTCATCATTCTCTTGTTCCAGTACTTGCTTAGGGACAAGCAAGCTTTAAGTTTGGTGTTGTGATGCCAGGGCATTTTGGCCAGTCTTACTGACCTTTTCTTTACTGTTTTTAAGGTAGTTTCATGCATTTTCTTAGAAAATAAGCTAGTTTTGGGTAGATATTCACCTACATCTTGATTCAAGCATACATTGTGCACTTTACATGATTTCATGAGAATTTTGCATGAATTATATGACAAATTAGAGGATGCATGTCTCATGATTTGTATTAGAACTTTGATGCACTTTATTGCTTGATTTCAGGACAAAGGAAGCAAGGAAGAACCACGTTAGCAGCCACGTTAGTCTAACTAACGTGACCACTAACGTGGAATGGGAGCTAGCATGCAATGTTAATGAGAAAAGTAATCGCCAATAACGCCCTTGAAGCCATCATAACCCACGTTAAGAGTCACGTTAACTAAGTTAACGTGAACTCTAACGTGGAAGAAAAAAAATAGAGCCAACATTAGTGACACTTATATTTGTCACTAACGTTGGACCAAGCTCATAAGTGGCCACGTTAAGAGCCACGTTAACTTAGTTAATGTGGACTCTAACGTTAAGAAGAAAAAGAGAAGCCAACGTTAGTGACATTCACCTTTGTCACTAACGTTGGCCAAGCCTCCATAAGCCACATTAACTCCCACGTTAACTTAGTTAACGTGGAAGCTAACGTGGAGAGAGCAATTGATAGCCAACGTTAGTGACACTTACCATTGTCACTAACGTTGGGGTGAACCACCAAGAGCCACCATGAGCAACGTTAACTCCCACGTTAACTTAGTTAACGTGGAAGCTAACGTGGATAAAGAGATGATGAGCCAACGTTAGTGACACTCACCTTTGTCACTAACGTTGGAGATGGCTAGTATGACTACGTTAGAAGCCACGTTAACTTAGTTAACATGGACTCTAACGTGGGAAATAGGGGCACATTGGAACGTTAGTGACAAAGGTAAATGTCACTAATGTTCTCGAAGGATTGGCATTACTACGTTAGAAGCCACGTTAACCTAGTTAACGTGGACGCTAACGTAGGGACAAGGGAGGACTCTCCACGTTATTGGGAAAGGTAAGTCCCAATAATGTGTGCGAAGGACCAAGAGGAAAAGTTAGTGGTCATATTAGTGCCACTAACGTTGAAGTCAACGTGATCATATTTGGGTTAGGAACGTTAGTGAAAAAGGTGATTGTCACTAACGTTCTCGAACCCACACTTTCACTTAACGTTGACATCACTAACGTCCTGAGTCAAAGTCCCTGCCTACTTCACCTTTTCTCTCTGCAAGCAAAGCTAAGCCCAATGAAAAGGATAACTGCTTCAAACTCAAGATTCAGAGGCCCATACCCAAGACTTGAAGAGCCAATTAGAAGACCGGAAGAGTAGTATATATAGGAGTAGCTTTGAATTAGTTTGGGGAGTTGAAAACTTTAGGGAGCCTTTGGCATAGAACTACTCTCTGTATTTTACTTTCTCTGCACTTCTAGTTTTATTTTCATCATGTATTTTCCATCTTTGTTTTCATCTTCCAAAGCTATGAACAACTAAACCCCTTTCATTGGGTTAGGGAGCTCTGTTGCAATTTGATGGATCAATATTAGTTTTCATTCTCCTTTTTCTATCTTTTCTCTTGATTTTACTTGAAAGCTTTTGATCTTCATCCAATTGGGTAGTTATCTTGGAAAAGAAGCTATTCATACTTGGATCTCTTTTGAACCTTGAAAGAGGAATGAAGAGATCATGCTAGAAATGCTTTCTCATGCTGGACCAAATTGGGTTTGGATGGATATGTGACTATAATCCCACCAACACCTGATTTGGGAAATGCATGTGGTATAATCAGTGACCATACTTCATCTCTTCTCATGAGCAATTGACCAAGGAATTGGCTATTGATCAAGATTTGAGAGATTGAATTACCAAGAAATTGGAATTCGATCACTTAAGATTGCCAAGGAGATCAATGAATGCATTGATTGAGGAAGAGATAAAAATGAACTTGATCCGGAGAATGCAACATCTCCTGAGCCCAATGAACTCTCATTTCTGATTTTACCCATTCTCTTTAATTTCTGCCATTTACTTTTATGAGAAATTACCTCATTCCCATTTAAGATTCTGCAATTTACTTTCCGCCATTTACATTCAGCTCTTTATTTCTAGCATTTACTTTTTCTGCTATTTACTTTCCCGCCATTTAATTTTCTGCAAATCTCAAATCAAATTCTGGTTTGCTCAACAAGAACATTCCTCTAATTAAAGTTGCTTGATCATTCAATCTCTGTGGGATTCGACCTCACTCTTTTGTGAGTTTTTACTTGACGACAAATTCGGTACACTTGCCGAAGGAAAATTGTTGAGAGACAAGTTTCCGTGCGTATCAGCACAGTACTACACTATCATAAACAACACCCTATACAAAAGAGGGATCTCAATACCATTGTTAAAATGTGTGCCGACCTCTAACACAAGGGACGTTTTAGAGGAAGTACACAGCGGCATTTGTGGCAATCATCTCGGGGCATAAGCTCTCACCAAAAAGGTACTTCGGGCGGGATTTTACTGGCCAACTCTACAAAAAGAAGCTACAGAATTTGTAAAGACATGTCCCCCATGCCAGAAACATGCCAACTTTCACATCGCCCCGTCAGAAGAGCTCATCAGCGTAACTTCGCCTTGGCCATTTGCAAAATGGGGATTCGATCTTCTCGGACCCTTTCCCCCGGGATCAGGACAAGTCAAATTCCTCATTGTCGGAGTAGACTATTTCACAAAGTGGATTGAGGCAGAGCCCCTAGCCAACGTCACTGCTCAAAGAAGCTGAAAATTCCTATATAGGAACATTGTCACGAGGTTTGGGGTTCCATACTCCATCACCACAGACAATGGCACTCAATTCACAGATGCAGGCTTTAAGAAATTAGGAGCCAACTTGAACATAAAGCACCAGTTCACCTCCGTCGAACATCCTCAAGCCAATGGGCAAGCCGAAGCTGCCAACAAAGTCATATTAGCTGGGTTGAAACGGAGACTGCAAGATGCGAAGGGAGCTTGGGCTGAAGAACTTCCACAGGTCCTATGGGCATATCGAACTACGCCACATTCCACCACAAACGAATCACCGTTTCGATTAGCGTACGGAGTGGAGGCAATGATCCCAGTAGAGGTCGAGGAAGGGTCGCCTAGAGTAGTCCACTACAATGAAGAAGCCAACTCTCAACTTCAAAGAGAAGAGCTCGACCTACTTCCGGAAATCCAAGAAAGAGCTCGGATCAGGGAAGAAGCGCTAAAGCGCCGAATGGCTTCAAGATATAATCAAAAAGTAGTGCCAAGAGGTTTTGCGGAGAATGATCTCATCCTAATCCGAAATAATATTGGAACAACTTGACCCGGAGAAGGAAAGTTGGCAGCAAACTGGAAAGGACCCTACCGAGTCATAGAAGTACTTGGGAAGGGCTACTACAGACTGTCCGAACTCAATGGACGAGAGCTTCCCAGATTGTGGCACGCCTGCAACCTAAGAAGGTACTATAGCTAGAGAAGGTAAGAGATCTCATCATAGGATGCACTCTTTTTCCTAAAAAGGTTTTTTAATGAGGCACTAAGTTGAGATCCAGAAATTATCTGACTTAAAAGGATAAAAAACTCCAACATGTATATATTTGCACTTTCTTTTGAATAAAATATATTTCAGATATTCTACAAATTCTCAAGACGCATTAATCTGAAGCATTCATCGTCCAATTATAAAGCAACAGATCGGCAGAAAGTGAAAAACAGATTCACTGCACGATCACGATAAAAGACCAATAAAGATGAAAACGTGATTCATCTAAAGGTCGACCAAAGAAAGATAGAAACCACCTTCTACAAATTGGCAAAGATGAACACAGAATAATGCAAGAAGTTATCAAAAGTGATCTGAAAAAAGAACCTGACGATGTCTTATGGATTGCTAAATAATAACTTAAAGACTGGCCGACGTTGAGAAGTCGGACCAAGTCAACCCAAGTTATCAGCAAATCCCTGGAAAGAGGTTTGGCCAACCCTATAAAAGAGGAATTGCTATAACTTAGAAGAGATCAACGTGACGAAGTCGGTCTCCTACAAAAAATAAGTTATAAAAGTAATCCCTGAAAGAGACCTGACAAAGGTCAAAGAAAGAGGATTACAAAAAATAACTTAGAAGAGGACGACGTAGAGAAGTCGACCTCCTACAAACAAGTTATAAAAGTAATCCCTGAAAGAGACCTGACAAAGGTCCAAGAAAGAGGATTATAAAATAAGTTAGAAGAGATCGACCTGACGAAGTCGGTCTCCTACAAAAAACAAGTTATAAAAGTAATCACTGAAAGAGACCTGACAAAGGTCCAAGAAAGAGGATTACAAAATAACTCGGAAAAGAACGACGCAAAGAAGTCAGTCTCCCACAAATAAGTTATAAAAGTAGTCCTTGAAAGAGACCTGACAAGGGGGGGTCCAAGAAAGAGGATTACAAAAATAACTGGAAAGCGGACCAACGTGAAGAAATCGGTTATGGAGTGCTAGAAATAAATACAAGTAAAAGCGAGAAAACCGAAATACAAGTTGGACCCACATATCCACAACCTCAAAGGATCCAAGCTACAAGCAATAAGTACAAAGCAATCCAAAGAGGCTGAGCAGCAAGGCTCTAACACTCTCAAAACCCAGAAAGGTGTCAAGACAAGTGCAAACAAGCATAATATAAAATACAATATTATAACAAGCTTCAGGGTCTGGCCCAAAAAGCTTGAAAGCTACTTGTTATTTTTTTAAAATCAAAAGTTGCTAAACAAGCAACCAAAAGGAGTATCAACAGTCAGCATAATATTCAAGACTACAAAATAAAGAGTTTAAAAGCCCACAAGTCAGGCTATCCACACAAATATCCAAGAAAATTCAGCTAAGATTAGAAGACTTCTCGGCAACATCAGTCTGAGGTGAAGGAGGACGAGCCTAGAGAGACACTGCATCCACTGTACCGTCATCCCTATTCAGAATTTGACAATCGGGATCTAACTCCAGACGAACGATCCCAGCGGGAGGAGCTATAGAAGTCGACACTTTAGCAGCAGGTACAGGGGGAGGCCCGACGTCATCATCATCCTGGTCGTCCGGGACAATCTTACCATCCCTTACAACGTTGTCCAAGCTGAAGAGAGTAAGGTCAACCTCAGGAGAAAGAACTTGAACCTGCTTCTTTAAATTATCATAAGCAGCATTTACGCTACCGACAAGATGACCTTGGAGCTCGGAGTAGTCAACTCGGGTAGACTCCAACTCCTCCCTCAGACGCATTATCTCCCGATAAGATGTGACGTAACTGTCCTTATGCCTCAATGCAGTGTCCTCGGCCAACCTCACAGATGCCGCTAGGGTAAGAGAGCTAGCCTTCTCGTTCTCCAGATCCTTCTCCAGTTTGGCTACTTTCACCTCAAGCTCCTCTTTCAAGCCCTTCATCCGATCAAACTCTTGTTTGGCCTCCTCCATGAAGGCTTTGGTGGCATGAAGAGGAAGATTCTGAGCAGTCCGATACAAGGCAGCCCCCATATAGGCCATCTTGATGCTACTCCGAGTTATGAAGTCCAAATGGCGAAGGAGAGAGGCGTCGTCAGTAGGGACGACACCATAAGGACCGATTTGTTGGTCAACAAACTCCACCGCATCAAAGTCAGGAGCGTCAAGGTTGAAAGGCTCAATTATTTTCTGTTTTTTGTTGGGAGGAGCACCAGAAGTAGCGATATAAGTCTGTGGAGGGTCAGCCAGACGAACTCGAGGAGTGGGGATCACCTTCTTAGGCCCAGGAGAACTCGGTACGGGCGGCTTCATTAGAACTTGAGAAGATCCCTCTCCCGCCACCTTGGCCGAGATATTTTGAGCAGCAGCAGCCTTCTTTGCCTTTTTGTAGGCCTTCATGGAATCATTATTTTTCGACATCTCTGAAAATACAGAATCAACCATAGTGATGAGTTACAATCCAGAAGAAGCAAAACTAAGAAACAAGTATAGAAACAAATCGGACAGTACCCAAAGCAGTTCGAACCAAAGACGGGTCACTCAAAAACTTTTTTGTATCAAGATAGGGTGGTTTTCCCCATAAATCTTCAAGAACAGTTAAAAAAGCTCGCTCAACCTCGTCAAGCATCTCCCATGTATAGCGAGACACTCTCACATTCTTTTGCCATTCTAGAGGAAAGGCAGGCTCATCATTTTCATCAAAAAAAAGGGGCGGGCCCCCTCAACAGCACGGACGCAGAAGAAATAATTCTTAAAATCTTTAAAAGACTCATCATACATGGCAAAAAGTTTATGCCAATGGGCCGACCTGAAAGAAACCCAGGAAGCTTTCTTTTTGGAAGACCCTCCGGGCTTGGCAGAAACAAAAAGATAGAGGAAAAGAGTCTGAAAAGGTGTTATGCCTAACTCTTGGCAAAGTAGCTGAAAAATCCTGATAAAACTCCAGGAATTCGGATAAAGCTGGGATGGGGCAATATTACAAGACCACGACAAGTCGGTCTCGAAAGCAGTAAAAGGAAAGGTAATGTCCAACTGGCTGAAGAAATGTTCATAGGCGTAGAAAAAGGGACGCTCCCCCTCGACAGAAGTAGGAAAGCAAACCCTCTCGTCAGAGTCGGGTGCCACAAGCTCATAATCTCTCTCTCGAGCACCACCACCACAAACCCTATGACATTTCCTCAGCTCTACACAAAAATCAGCGTCCACCACAGAGACACACATCAAGACAAGGGAGTCCAACCAATCAGACATCCCCTCGGGAACTTTAGAAGACATCTCTACAATGTTATTGCGAGAAGACATGAGGCCAACTAATCCTACAATAAGAAAAGAAGATGGGATTACTAAAAAACATCTCGGACGAGGGGCAAAATAACTCGACTAATATACAGAAGAACAAGTAGAAAAGGAAAACCCCAAGACTCAAACCAAAGTCCTGGGGCATCCTTTGGGGGCAGTAACAAAGCAAGGTTTCAGGAAAAATCCACAGCTTACGTCCCGGCATCTCTCAAACAAGAAAAGATTTCAAATAACAGACATTTCGGAAAAGAAAGTCAAAACACAAAAAGTCACTATCTTTTTACAGTCTATCAGCAAAAAGCATTGCCAAACATCAAACATGCCAGGCGGAAATCGTCAAGGCGCAACCTTTTCTCAGAATCAAAACCAAAACAAATATCGCAGCAAACAGGGAAAGCTATCAACAGGGCAAAAAACCAAGGAGCAATCTTCGATTAAGTGAGCAAAGATGCAGTTTTTCTGGGTATCAGACAGAAGCGACAGTAGAACATGCAAAGCCTTAGAAGCATCAAAAAAGGCGAAAAGGTTCATGCAAAGGAGAAGAAACTCCCAGAACACACATTACAATAGCAAGCAGGTGCGACAAAAAAAAAAGAAGAAAGATCCAAACTTTCTCTAAACAAAATCAAAACTTCACCACAAAGCTAAAGACAAAGCAACAAAAACGAGAAGAAATTGCAAATGGAACCAACCTGGAAAAAAGCAGAGCCTCAGAAGGATTGAAGATGGAAAGACGGAATCACCGGATCGCTGAATGACACCGCAAAGGCAAAATGTAGGCGAAAAGCAGAAGGTGAGAGAACGAAGAGAGAAGTTACAAAGAAAGATGAAGGAGAGAAACTGTTTTCTGAGTGCAGAAATTCAAAATAAAGCCAAAGGAAACGGGGAAATTAATACCAATTAATGAAGGTATTAAACCCTCGACGTTCCCAAGAACAAAGCGCTAATACACGAGCGCGCGCTTTTAGAAGAAAAACATTCCACATTCAAAAAGGTTCTACAAAGGAAGGAATCGACTAAATGCTTGAGTTCGGCTTCACTAGAGAAGGACCGAAGTCAAGGACTCGACCTCAAAAAAGAAGACCGAGCTCAAGCAGGGGCACTGTTCATACCCTGGGTCGAGCTACCCGACCTGGGAGGATTGGCGACAAAAGCGACCGACCTCTTCAGGTCAGACTATCCGACCTCTTCTCAAAGAGGTCGGCCAAATCGACAGGGAAGCCCAAATAAAGGGCCCAAATAGAGGAACACTACCCAAATCCACAGGCCGTCCAAGCCTATAGAGATAAGGGCGGTTCCCTTGAAGATAAGCTGACCTCAACTCAAAGATAAAGATAAGATAAGGTAACTAACTTATCTTATCTAGAAAGGTCACTCTACAACCACTATAAATACACTGGAGCACCCAGGTATAACAAATACTCTGATTCTATAATAAACTTGCTTAATACCCATGCTAACTTAAGCATCGGAGTCTCTTGCAGGTACCCCCCACCCTCCGGTGACCAAGAATCAGAAGTGAAGCCATTCCAACAAGTCGAACACAACAGCTCTAGCCGCCACCAGCCAGCCGGACACGTTATCTCCGACCAGTACAGAAGATCTCATCCGAGATCGGCCTACAGTTTCAGGTAACCCTCGGAACAGGATCCTTAGCTTGATAGCTCCCCTCTATTTGCGCAGTGACTACTTGGGAGTCGCTAAAGATGGTAAGTCTTTGAGCTCCCACTTCCCTAGCCAGCCTCAAGCCAGCTAGTAATGCTTTAAGGAGAGCTCGATTTGGGTTCCCTGATCGCTCTCTAAAATGACGCCTGCGCCACTCCTGGCTTTGTTTGAGGAGTCATCTACATAAAGGTTCTACTTTGTGGGGGTGCCCGGGGTGTCAGTATACTCTGCGATGAAGTCGGCCAGGTACTGGCATTTAATGGTTGTCCGAGCTTCATACTTGATGTCGAATTTGGACAACTGGACTACCCATTGTAGGATTCTTCCAGCTAAGTCTGTTTTCTATAAGATCTCCTTTATGGGTTGGTTGGTCCGTACTCTGATGGTGTGAGCTTGAAAGTATCGAGTCGTCGGGAAGTGAGTATGAGGGCATAGGCAAACTTTTCTATCTTTTGATAGTTTAGTTCAGCCCTTTGTAGAGCCTTACTGATGAAGTAGATGGGTTGTTGCCCACTTTCATCCTCTCTGACCACCGCTAAGGCTATTGCCCGACTCCCCACGGTGAGGTATAGTATGAGCTCTTCACCTTCCCAAGGTCGAGTAAGGACAGGTAGTTGCCCCGGAAATTTCTTGAGATCTTGGAAGGCTTGGTCTACTCGAACCTCTTTCCCTTCCTTAATGTTGCATAGAAGGGAAGACATCTTAAGGCTAATCCATCTAGGAACCTAGATAGAGCCGCTAGTCTTCCATTGAGCTGTTGGACCTCTTTGACACAGGTCGGACTTTTCATGTGAAGTATGGCCTGGCACTTATCTAGGTTTGGTTCGATTCCTCTTTGGGTGAGCATGAAGCCCAGGAATTTTCCAGCTTCTACCACAAAGGTACACTTTGCATGGTTAAGTTGCATGCCATGCTCTCTTATGGTGTCAAACACTTTAGCGAGGTCAGGTAACAACGATTTCTCACTTTGCGTTTATACCAGCATGTCATCTACATAAACTTCCATTAGCTTTCCAATGTGATCGGCGAAGACTTTGTTCATCAGTCTTTGGTAGGTAGCCCCTGTATTCTTGAGTCCGGAAGGCATAACTATATAGCAATAGTTTGCCTTTGGGGTTAGGAACGATGTCTTCTCTTGGTCGGGTTGATACATTAGGATTTGGTTGTATCCTGAGTAAGCGTCCATGAAGGAGAGGTATTGATAGCCTGACAAAGCGTCAACTAGTGTGTCGATGTTTGGGAGTGGGTAGGGATCCTTTGGACAGGCTTTGTTGAGGTCGGTGTAATCGGTGCACACCCGCCACTTTCCATTTGACTTTTTAACCAACACCACATTGGCTAGCCATAGTGGGTATTTTACGTCCCTTATGAACCCTGCCTCCAGCAAGGCCTGTACCTGCTCCTCAATAGCCTGCGACCTTTTCGGGCCGAGCTTCCTATGCCTTTGCTGTACTGGCTGAGACCCTCGGTATACGGCTAACTTATGGCACATTAGTCTGGGATCGATACCAGGAATGTCAGCGGCCTTCCATACAAAGAGGTCAGAATTGTCTTGTAGGAGCTTGATGAGCAGTTCCTTTAAGTCATCTCTCAGATTTGCTCCTATATTTGTTGTTTTGCTTGGATCGTCTCCAATTTGAACTTCTTGAGTCTCACCTTCTGGCTGAGGATGGAGTTCTTCACGAGCTCGGATTCCCCCGAGTTCTATAGTGTTGGTTTTTTTTCCTCTGGGGTCTCATTTAAGGTTCAAACTTTCGTTGTAACAATGTCGCACGAGTTTCTGATCTCCTTTTATGGTAGCGATCCCTTCCGAAGTAGGGAACTTCATGCATAGGTGTGGAGTGGAGACCACGGCGGCGAGCTGGTTTAACGTTGTCCGACCTATTAGCGCATTGTAGGCCAAGCTTACGTCGACTGCAATATAGTCTATACTCAACGTCCTAGACCGAGTTCCTTTCCCAAAGGTTGTATGCAGGGAGATGTATCCTAGTGGTTGAATCAGGATGTCTCCCAGTCCGAACAAGCTATTCGGATACGCTCTGAGCTCTTTTTCTTGTAGGCCGAGCTTGTCGAAGGCGTATTTGAACAAGATGTCCGCGGAACTTCCCTGGTCGATTAGTGTTCTGTGGAGGTTGGCATTGGCCAGTATTATGGTAATGACCATGGGGTCGTCATGCTCTGGGATGACGCCCACGGCGTCTTCTTGGGTGAAGGTGATATTGGGGAGGTCGACTGACCTGTCCCCTCCTCCAACATGGTACACCTCTTTGAGGTGTCTCTTGCGTGATGACTTAGAGATCCCACCTCATGCGAATCCCCCATTTATCATATGAACATATCTTTCAGGAGTGTGAGGTGGGCGTTTGACTCGTCTGACCTCTTCATCCCTTCTTCTTTTTCTTGGCTCGTCTGTTTTATTAGCTAGAAACTGATTTAGTCTTCCTTCTCTTGCAAGTTTTTCAATGACAGTCTTTAGATCAAAGCAGTCGTTGGTAGAATGCCCATAGATTCGGTGATATTTGCAATACTCTGTCTGATTTCCCCCTCCTCTTTTATGTTTAATAGTTTGAGGGGGCGGGATCTTTTCAGTGTTGCATATCTCTCTGTACACATCCACAAGTGACACTTTGAACGGAGTGTAGTGTGGTACTTTCGGGGTTTCTCAGCGGGCTGATCCTCCTTTTTTCTGGGGTGATCCTCCTTTTTTCTCGAGGTGGGTAGGAGAATTCGGATTTTGATGTTTCTCCTAACCGAGAATTCTCCTCCATATTGATATACTTTTCTGTCCGTTCTTGTATCTCGTTCAGGGACGTTGGATGTTTTTTGGATATTGAGTGGCTAAAAGGTCTCTCTCTCAGGCGGTTAATGAGCCCCATGATGGCTGCTTCTATTGGGAGGCTTTGTATGTCGAGACATGCTTTGTTGAACCTTTCCATGTAGCTGCGGAGGCTTTCCCGATCTCCTTGTTTAATTCCTAATAAGCTTGGGGTGTGTTTGGTCTTGTCCTTCTGGATGGAGAACCTGGCAAGGAACTTTTTGGCTAGGTCGTCGAAACTTGTGATTGATCTTGGAGGCAAACTGTCGAACCACTTTATTGCTGTTTTAGTTAGGGTGGTCGGGAAAGCTTTGCATCGAATTGCATCTGAGGCGTTTGTGAGATACATCCTGCTTCTGAAATTGATGAGATGATGACTTGGATCAGATGTACCATCATATGGGGTCATGCCAGGAGCTTTGAAGTCCTTTGGGACTTTAGTTTTTATTATCTCTTTAGTGAATGGATCTTGATCATTGTGGGAGTTATCCTCAGGACTGGAATGAGTAGTTTTGGTTTTGAGATCTGCCTTGAGCTTTGTGAGTTTGTCCTCTAGCTCTCGGCGACGTATTGTTTCCCTCCGGAGGTCTCTCTCGGCTTCCCTCTGATGTTCGGCCTCCTGTTAGAGCTGTTTGAGGTGATTCTGCTGTTCACGGAGGGCATCTAAGATTTTGGTGTTTGGACATTGCTTGTCTCCCTTAGTTTGAGGCACATCTTTTGATGTGGCATCCATATTTTTAAGCGGGGTTCTTTCTTCCAAACTGGAGTTGTGATCATTGTCAAGGTTGTCCGCCATGATGATGGGATGACTTCCAAGTTCCCCGATAACGGCGCTAATGTTCTGAGGGTTACCCGGCCATCGCCGCAGATCTCATTCGAGATCAACTTTCAGTTTTAGGTAACCTTCGGAACATTAGCACCATTGCCGGGGAACCTAGAAGTCATCCCATCATCATGGCGGACAGCCTTGACAACGATCACAACTCCGGTTTGGAAGAAAGAACTCCGCTTAAAAATACGGATGCCACATCAAAAGATGTACCTCAAAATAAGGGGGATAAACAACCCTCCAACACAAACACATAAATCTTGGAAGCTATCCGAGAACAACAAGATCGCCTCAAACAGCTCGAACAAGAGGCCAAACATCAGCGAGAAGCTGAAAAAGACCTCTGCAGAGAAACTAGGCGACGACGAGATCTAGAGGATAAGCTGTTGAAGCTCGAAGCTGACTTCAAAACCAGAAATACTCATTCCAACCATGAGGATAAATCCCACAAAGACCAAGATCCCTTCAGCAAAGAGATTGATGAGCGGATATTTTATACGCTTTTTGGGGTTAATTTCATATAGCTTTTAGTATGTTTTAGTTAGTTTTTAGTTTATTTTCATTAGTTTTTAGGAAAAATTCATATTTCTGGACTTTACTATGAGTTGTGTGTTTTTCTGTAATTTCAGGTATTTTTTTGGCTGAAATTGAGGGAGCTGAGCAAAAATCTGATTCAGGCTGAAAAAGGACTGCTGTTCTGTTGGATTCTGACCTCCCTGCACTCAAAATGGATTTTTTGGAGCTACAGAACTCAAAATGGCGTGCTTCCAATTGCGTTGGAAAGTAGACATCCAGGGCTTTCCAGAAATATATAATATTTTATACTTTGCTCAAGGATAGATGACGTAAACTGGCGTTCAACGCCAGTTCTCTGCCCAATTCTGGCGTCCAGCGCCAGAAAAGGATTAAAAGTTGGAGTTCAACGCCAGAAATGGATCCAAACCTGGCGTTGAATGCCCAAAATGGCCTTATGCACGTGAATTGCTTAAGTCTCAGCCCCAGCACACACCAAGTGGGCCCCAGAAGTGGATCTCTATACCATCTGTTATGGTTTACTCATTTTCTGTAAACCTAGGCTACTAGTTTAGTATTTAAACAACTTTTAGAGATTTATTTTGTATCTCATGACATTTTAGACCTGAACTTTGTACTCTTTGACGGCATGAGTCTCTAAACTCCATTGTTGGGGGTGAGGAGCTCTGCTGTGTCTCGATGAATTAATGTAAGTATTTCTGTTTTCCATTCAAACATGCGTGTTCCTATCTAAGATATCCATTCGCGCCTAACTATGGAGAAGGTGATGATCAGTGACACTCATCACCTTCCTCAATCCATGAACATGTGTCTGACAATCACCTCCGTTCTACATTAGATTGAATGAATATCTCTTAGATTCCTCAATCAGAATCTCCGTGGTATAAGCTAGATTGATGGCGGCATTCATGAGAATCCGGAAAGTCTAAACCTTGTCTGTGGTATTCCGAGTAGGATTCAAGGATTGAATGACTGTGACGAGCTTCAAACTCGCGAGTGTTGGGCGTAGTGACAGACGCAAAAGGAGGGTGAATCCTATTCCAGCATGATCGGGAATCCTCAGATGATTAGCCGTGCTGTGACAGAGCATTTGGACCATTTTCACAAGAGGAGGAGATGTAACCATTGACAACGGTGATGCCCCAACACCAGCTTGCCATAGAAGGACGTGCGTGCGTGAATCAGAGGACAAAGGAAAGCAGAGATTCAGAAGACAAAGCATCTCCAAAACTCCAACATATTCTCCATTACTGCATAACAAGTAACCTTTAACCCATGCTCTCTTGTTTATTCGCAATTCAACTGATAAATATAATTGACTTCCTGACTAAGAATTGCAAGATAACCATAGATTGCTTCAAACCAACAATCTCCGTGGGATTCGACCCTTACTCACGTAAGGTATTACTTGGACGACCCAGTGCACTTGCTGGTTAGTGGTACGCATTGTGAAAAGTGTGATTCACAATTCGTGCACCAAGTTTTTGGCGCCGTTGCCGGGGATTGTTCGTGTTTGGACAACTAACGGTTTATTTTGTTGCTTAGATTAGGAAAAATTTCTCTTTTTTGTTTAGAGTCTCGTATTATTGTCGTGCTAAAACTTTAGAATGCTTATTTTCTTGTTAAAATCTTTTTCAAAAATAATTTTTCTATTAAATCCTGTGCCAAATTTTAAGTTTGGTGTTTTCTTGTTGATTTCTCTGTGTTTTTCGAAAATTTTAGTTTGGTTTTCTAAAAATTTTAAGTTTGGTGTTCTTCCTTCGTGTTCTTGTGTTCTTGTGAATCTTCAAAGTGTTCTTGAGTTTTCCTTGTGTCTTGATCTTAAAATTTTTAAGTTTGGTGTTCCTTAGTGTTTTTCCCTTAAAAATTTTCGAAAACAAGGAGCATCAGATCTAAAAATTTTAAATCTTGTGCTATCTTATTGTTTTCTCTCTCCTCTTTAAATTCAAAAATATCTTTTATCTCTATTTTAAAAGCAAATTTTCGAAATCTATTTCTAAAATTCAGATTTTTATTTCAAAATTTAAAACCTTTTTCAAAAAAAATCATCATATCTTTTTCAAAACTTCCTAACCACTTTCTCTTTCCTCAGTTTTTCGAAATTCTTCACTCAATTTTTTTATTTATTTTATTTTAATTTATTTCATTTTTGAAATAAATAAATAAATAAATAAATAAAAATATTTTTCTCTATTTTACATCATCTCCCTTTTTCCATGATGGACATAAGCGGAAATGAACAGTCCAGAAGGACTCTGGGGTCATATTCTAACCCCTCTACTGCTTCATATGGGAGTAGTATCTGCATACCCTCCATTGGAGTCAGTAGCTTTGAGTTGAATCCTCAGCTCATTATCATGGTGCAGCAAAATTGCCAGTATTCCGGTCTTCCACAAGAAGAACCTATAGAGTTTCTGGCACAGTTTTTACAAATTGCTGATACAGTACATGATAAGAAAATAGATCAGGATGTCTACAGACTATTACTGTTTCTATTTGCTGTGAAAGATCAAGCTAAGAGGTGGTTAAATAACCAACCTAAGGCCAGTATAAGGACATGGAAACAGCTGACAGAAAAATTCCTGAATCAATACTTTCCCCCAAAACGGATGACACAGCTAAGGCTGGACATCCAAGGCTTTAAACAAGGAGATAATGAATCTCTTTATGATGCCTGGGAGAGATACAGAGAGATGCTAAGAAAATGCCCCTCTGAAATGTTTTCAGAGTGGGTTCAGTTAGACATCTTCTATTATGGGCTTGCTGAAGGAGCTCAGATGTCTCTAGATTACTCAGCTGGTGGATCTATCCACATGAGAAAGACAATTGAAGAGGCTCAAGAGCTCATTGATACAGTTGCCAGGAATCAGCATCTGTACCTAAGTAGTGACCCTTCCATGAAAGAAGAGGTTAAAACAGCAACTGCTGAACTCAGTCCTGTAAAACAAGCTGCTGAATTCAATCAGCAATTGGACTTTCTAACAAAGCAGTTAGCCGAATTCAAAGATAGACTACAAGAGACAAGGATGGCTAATATACATATGGACGAACAGTTTAAGCAAACAAAGCAGCAGCTGTCAAGGCAAATAACAGAAGAATGCCAAGCAGTTCAACTAAGAAATGGGAAAACATTAAATACCCCACCTCAAGGCAGCAAAAAGCCAAGAAATGAGCAAACCACCCAAGATTCACCTGAGGACAGTAAGAGCCCAGGGAAAAATAATTCTGGCGCTAAAATGCCAGAAAATTGGTGGAAGGCTGGCGCTGAACGCCCAGACCATGGCCAAAACTGGTGTTCAACGCCAGAAACAAAGCAGGATTGGCATTCAACGCCAGAAATGGGCAAGGATCTGGCGTTGAACGCCCAAAATGGGCAGGATCTGGCACTGAACGCCCAAAATGGGCACAATTCTGGCGTTCAGACGCCAGGAACAGAGAAGGAGTTGGCATCTAACGTCACTCCAGTTTCTAACTCTGGCACTCAATTGCCAGTGAGGGATCAGACACACACAAATGCTGATAACAACCCCTCTAAAAAGGCTTCTTCAACCACTTCTGTAGGCAGTAAATCTACAGCAACTAAGGTTGAAGAATATAAAGCCAAGATACCTTATCCTCAAAAACTCCGGAAAGAGGAGCAGGATAAGCAATTTGCTCGCTTTGCAGATTATCTCAGGACTCTTGAAATAAAGATTCCATTTGCAGAAGCACTTGAGCAAATACCTTCTTATGCCAAGTTCATGAAAGAGATCTTGAGTCATAAAAAGGATTGGAGAGAAACAGAAAGAGTTCTCCTCACTGAAGAATGCAGTGCAGTCATTCTGAAGAGCTTTCCTGAAAAGCTTAAAGACCCTGGGAGTTTTCTGATACCATGCATATTAGAAGGTAATTGCACCAAGACAGCTTTATGCGATCTTGGGGCAAGCATCAACCTAATACCTGCATCCACTATCAGAAAGCTTGGCTTAACTGAAGAAGTTAAACCAACCCGGATATGTCTCCAACTTGCTGATGGTTCCACTAAATACCCATTAGGCATGATTGAAGACATGATTGTCAGAGTTGGGCCATTCGTCTTTCCCACTGACTTTGTTGTGCTGGAAATGGAGGAGCACAAGAGTGCTACTCTCATTCTAGGAAGACCCTTCCTAGCAACTGGACGATCCCTCATTGACGTCCAACAGGGGGAAATAACCCTGAGAGTCAATGATGATGAATTCAAGTTGAACGCTGTCAAAGCCATGCAGCATCCAGACACATCAAAAGACTGCATAAAAGTTGATCTTATTGACTCTTTGGTAGAAGAGATCAACATGGCTGAGAGTCTTGAATCAGAGTTGGAAAACATCTTTAAAGATGTTCAGCCTGATTTAGAGGATTCAGAGGACATGAAAGAGCCTCTGAAATTTCTTCTGGAAGAGGAAAAACCTCCTAAACCCGAGCTCAAGCCATTACCACCATCCTTGAAATATGCGTTTCTGGGAGAAGGTGACACTTTTCCAGTGATTATAAGCTCTGCTTTAAATTCACAGGAAGAGGAGGCACTTATTCAAGTGCTAAGGACACACAAGACAGCTCTTGGGTGGTCCATAGGTAACCTTAAGGGCATAAGCCCAGCTAGATGCATGCACAAAATCTTATTGGAGGATAATGCCAAACCAGTGGTTCAACCACAGAGGCGGCTAAATCCAGCCATGAAAGAAGTGGTGCAGAAAGAGGTCACCAAATTACTAGAGGCTGGGATTATTTATCCTATTTCTGATAGCCCCTGGGTGAGCCCTGTCCAAGTTGTCCCAAAAAAGGGAGGCATGACAGTGATTCATAATGAAAAAAATGAACTAGTTCCTACAGGAACAGTTACAGGGTGGCGCATGTGTATTGACTACAGAAGGCTCAATACAGCCACCAGAAAGGATCATTTTCCTTTACCATTCATAGACCAGATGCTAGAAAGACTAGCAGGTCATGATTATTACTGCTTTTTGGATGGCTACTCAGGCTACAACCAGATTGCAGTAGATCCCCAGGATCAAGAGAAAACAGCATTCACATGTCCATCTGGAGTGTTTGCTTATAGAAGGATGCCATTTGGGCTATGTAATGCGCCTGCAACCTTCCAGAGATGCATGCTCTCTATTTTCTCTGACATGGTGGAAAAATTTCTGGAAGTCTTCATGGATGACTTCTCAGTATATGGAGACTCATTCAGCTCCTGTCTTGATCACCTGAAACTTATTCTGAAAAGATGCCAAGAGACCAACCTAGTTTTAAACTGGGAAAAGTGTCACTTCATGGTGACTGAAGGAATTGTTCTTGGGCATAAAATCTCAAACAAGGGAATAGAAGTGGATCAAGCAAAAATAGAGGTAATTGAAAAATTACCACTACCTGCCAATGTTAAGGCAATCAGAAGCTTTCTGGGGCATGCAGGATTCTATAGGAGGTTTATAAAGGATTTTTCAAAAATCGCAAAACCTCTAAGCAATCTGCTAGCTGCTGACACGGCATTTGTGTTTGACACAGAGTGTCTGCAGGCGTTTGAAACGCTGAAAGCTAAGCTGGTCACAGCACCAGTCATTTCTGCACCAGACTGGACGTTACCATTTGAGCTAATGTGTGATGCCAGTGATCACGCCATTGGTGCAGTATTAGGACAGAGGCATGACAAGCTTCTGCATGTCATTTATTATGCTAGTCGCGTTTTAAATGATGCCCAAAAAATTACACAACCACAGAAAAAGAATTATTTGCAGTGGTTTACGCCATTGACAAGTTCAATCATACTTAGTAGGATCAAAAGTGATTGTGTATACTGATCATGCTGCTCTTAAATATCTATTCACAAAGCAGGATTCACAACCCAGGCTCATCAGATGGGTGTTGCTTCTGCAAGAGTTTGATATAGAAATAAGAGACAGAAAAGGGACAGAGGACCAAGTGGCTGATCATCTGTCCCGGATAGAGCCAGTAGAAGGGACGCCCCTCCCCTCTCTTGAGATCTCTGAGACTTTTCCAGATGAGCATTTATTTGCCATTCAGAAAACACCATGGTTTGCCGATATTGCAAACTATAAAGCTGCAAGGTTCATACCCAAGGAGTACAACAGGATACAAAAGAAGAAATTAATTACTGATGCAAAGTACTACTTGTGGGATGAACCCTATCTCTTTAAGAGATGTGCAGACGGAATAATCCGTAGGTGTGTGCCTAGAGAAGAAGCACAGAGGATCCTATGGCACTGCCATGGATCACAATATGGAGGCCATTTCGGAGGTGAGCGAACAGCCACCAAGGTCCTCCAATGTGGCTTCTATTGGCCCACACTCTATAAAGATTCCCGAGAGTTTGTACGTAACTGTGACAGCTGCCAAAGAGCTGGCAATCTGCCTCATGGTTACGCCATGCCTCAACAAGGAATCTTGGAGATTGAGTTGTTTGACGTATGGGGAATTGACTTCATGGGACCTTTCCCACCATCATACTCAAACACTTATATTCTGGTGGCAGTTGATTATGTATCAAAATGGGTTGAGGCCATTGCCACACCCACCAATGATACTAAAACGGTGCTGAAGTTCCTCCAGAAACATATCTTTAGCAGGTTCGATGTTCCTAGAGTACTAATCAGTGATAGGGGCACCCACTTCTACAATAAACAGCTTTACTCTGCCATGGTTCGGTTTGGGATTCGCCACAAGGTGGCTACTCCATATCATCCATAAACTAATGGGCAAGCTGAAGTCTCTAACAGAGAATTAAAGAGAATCCTGGAACGGACAGTAAATACCCGTAGAAAGGATTGGGCACGGAGCTTGGATGATGCTCTGTGGGCTTACAGAACAGCATTCAAGACCCCTATAGGCACCTATCCATACCAACTCGTGTATGGTAAGGCATGTCACCTGCCCGTGGAACTGGAATATAAGGCCTACTGGGCAACCAGATTCCTAAACTTTGATGCCAAATTAGCAGGAGAAAAACGATTGCTCCAGCTAAATGAGCTAGAGGAATTCAGATTCACAGCTTTCGAAAATGCCAAGCTTTATAAAGAGAAATAAAAAAGTGGCATGACAGAAAGCTGTCATCTAGAATCTTTGAACCAGGACAGAAGGTTCTGTTGTTTAACTCTAGACTCAGGCTATTCCCCGGGAAACTGAAATCCGGTGGAGGGGACCATACGTGATTACAAGTGTATCACCATATGGTTATGTGGAGCTTCAAGATATTGATTCTGATAAGAAGTTCATTGTCAATGGACAGAGAATCAAGCACTATCTTGAAGGCAACATTGAGCAAGAATGTTCAAGGCTGAAGCTAGATTAAAAGCTCAGCAAGGTCCAGCTAAAGACAATAAAGAAGCGCTTGCTGGGAGGCAACCCAGCCATGGGGCAACAATCCTCTAAGCATTTTGTCCTATTTTTATTTTTATTTGTTTATATAAAGTTCACTGACACTAAGGTGAGGAATCATTTGTATAAGTCCACAGAGTTACAGAAGGATTCGGCACACAAAATAGAGAAAAAGAGCTCACTGGCAAGAAAACGCCAGTAAAAGTGCATTTTGGGCGTTCACTGGGCGTTGAACGCCAGTAATGATAGCAATCTGGGCGTTCAACGCCAGAAATGGGAACCCACTGGGCGTTGAACGCCAGTAATGGTAGCAGCTGGGCGTTGAACGCCCAGGAGAGCAGCATTTGGGCGTTGAACGCCCAAAACAGGCAGTGTTTGGGCGTTCAAACGCCAGGATGGCAGGGAGGAGACAAACTCATTTTTATTCAAATTTTTTCATTCTAAATCTTGATTTCATACTTCAATTCATGATTCTTACATAAACATGTTAAGAACCTTGATTTCTAAATTCCATAATTTCTAAAAACCCTACCCTAAAAATATCAAATGTATTTTAATCCATAAGCACCAGGCCTCTTTGCAAATTCAATCCAACTCTTTTCAAACTTTTTTTTTACAAATCTATCTTTTCAACTCATCAATATCTTTTTCAAAACTCCACTTTATCTTTTTCAAAATCTAAATCTATCTTTTTCAAAAATCTTTCATATCCTCTCAATTTTAAACTATATCTTCTTATCATATCTTCTATCTTATCTTTCCAAATAAATCTTTTTATCATATCTTTATCTCTTCTTTTTCGAAAAACCCACCCTCCCTCCCCTCCCATCAACAATTGCACCTAGCTCTCCTTCTCTCCCTCTCCTTCTTTTCTTTTGCTTGAGGACAAGCAAACCTCTAAGTTTGGTGTGTTTATCCGCGATCACTAAGATCATGGCTCCCAAAGGAAAACAACCCACTCCAAGAGGCAAGAAAGAGAGCGTTCCAAAACCACTTTGGAATCAAGGGAAGTTCTTATCTAAAGAACATTCAGACCATTATAATAAAATAATGGGTCTGAGATCAGTGATCCCGGAAGTTAGATTCGATCTGAAGGAAGATGAATATCCGGAGATCTAGGAGCAAATTCGAATCAGGAACTGGGAAGTCCTAGCTAATCCTGAAACGAAAGTGGGAAGGAATATGATCCAGGAGTTTTATGCTAATATGTGGCAGACTGACAAGCAAAAACTATCTGGAACTGCTTTCTATGAATATCGGACCATGGTCAGAGGAAAGATTGTTCATACCACCCCTGACAAGATCAGAGAGATCTTAAAGCTACCTCAGCTGAAAGATGATCCAGACTCCTTCAATAGGAGAATGATGAGAACAGACAAGGGCCTGGATAAGATTCTAGAGGACATATGTATCCCTGGAGCCAGGTGGACCACCAACACAAAGGGTGTCCCAAATCAACTCAAGAGAGAGATCTCAAACTAGTCGCCAGAGGATGGCTGGAATTCATTGGGCATTCTCTGTTGCCTACCAGCAACCGTTCTGAAGTCACAGTTAAAAGAGCAGTGATGATCCATTGCATCATGATGGGAAAAGAAGTGGAATTTCATCAGCTGATCTCAGCCGAACTCTACAAAATTGCTAACAAAAATTCTAAAGAAGCCAGGTTGGCTTATCCAAGCGTGATATCGCTGCTCTGCAAGGATGCTGGAGTAAGGATGGGAATAACTGAGTACATCTCAGTTGAGAAGCCAATCACCAAGGCATCAATGGAAAAACAACAAGCACAGGATGATCCCATCAAGAAGAAAACGCAGGAATTCTCCCAGAAATCCCTCAATCTGAATATTGGGAGTATCTTGAGACGTCTGTTACCAAGATACGGGAAGCTATGGAACAAATCATAAAAGAACAGAAGGAACACAGTCAAATTATTACCTATATGTTTAAAGAACAAGAAGAGCAAGGGCGTGACTTAAGGGACTTGAAGCGCCAGAAGTTATCTCTTGCAGGACCAAGCACCCCAAAGATCAGAGGAACCCCCGTTCTCCCAGAATAAAGGTTGTTAATTTCCAATTTCTGCCTTAACTCTGTGATAGTGTCCTTATAGAAGTTTACCTTAGGAGTCATGTAGTAGTAACTAGTGTCTATTTTGATTTTTTTCCAATTAAGCTATAGTTTATTTTTCTCATCATCAGCAAACATGAATAAATAGTAGATCTTTTGAATAAGAGGCAATAAAATTTCGAGTTTTAATAAGAGAAATTCTAATTAATTAAATGTGGTGGCAATGCTTTCTGTCTTCTGAATGAATGCTTGAACAGTGCATATGTCTTTTGAATTTGTTGTTTAAGACTGTTAAATATGTTGGCTCTTGAAAGAATGGTGAACATGAGACATGTTATTGATAATCTGAAAAATCATAAAAATGATTCTTGAAGCAAGAAAAAGCAGCAAAAAAAAAAGAAGAGAAAAA